>NW_028243068.1:0-68445 GCF_964263255.1 Lissotriton vulgaris | reverse complement strand
TGCTGGACACTAAACCTATTAAATTTACTATTCCCACTCCAATCTACATTTAATTAGGGTAGGTGCTGGACACTGAGCCTATTTAATTTACTATTCCAACTCCAATCTACATTTAATTGAGGTAGGTGCTGGACACTGAACTTATTTAATTTACTATTCCAACTCCAATCTACATTTAATTAGGGTAGGTGCTGGACACTGAACCTATTTAATTTACTATTTCAACTCCAATCTACATTTAATTAGGGTAGGTGCTGGACACTGAACTTATTTAATTTACTATTCCAACTCCATTTGACATTTAATTGGGGTAGGTGCTGGACAGTGAACCTATTTAAATTACTATTCCCACTCCAATCTACAATTAATTGGGGTAGGTTCTGGACACTGAACCTATATAATTTACTATTCCAACTCCAATCTACATTTAATTAGGGTAGGTGCTGGACACTGAACCTATTTCATTTACTATTCCCACTCCAATCTACATTTAATTGAGGTAGGTGCTGGAAACTGAACCTATTTAATTTACTATTCCAACTCCAATCTACATTAAATTGGGTTAGGTGCTGGACACTGAACCTATTTAATTTACTATTCCAACTCCAATCTACATTTAATTAGGGTAGGTGCTGGACACTGAACCTATTTAATTTACTTTTCCCACTCCAATCTACATTTAATTGGGGTAGATGCTGGACACTGAACCTATTTAATTTACTATTCCTTCTCCAATCTACATTTAATTGGGGTAGGTGCTGGACACTGAACCTATTTAATTTACTATTCCAACTCCAATCTACATTTAATTAGGGTAGGTGCTGGGCACTGAACCTATTTAATTTACTATTCCGACTCCAATCTACATATACTTGGGGTAGGTGCTGGACACTAAACCTATTTAATTTACTATTCCCACTCCAATGTACATTTAATTGGGGTAGGTGCTGGACACTGAACCTATTTAATTTAATATTCCCACTCGAATCTACATTTAATTGGGGTAGGTGCTGGACACTGAACCTACTTAATTTACTATTCCCACTCCAATCTACATTTAATTGGGTTAAGTGCTGGACACTAAACCTATTTAATTTACTATTCCAACTCAAACCTAGATTTAATTTGGGTAAGTGCTGGACACTGAACCTATTTAATTTACTATTCCCACTCCAATCTACATTTAATTGGGGTAGGTGCTGGGCACTGAACCTATTTAATTTATTATTCCCAATCCAATCTACATTTAATTGGGGTAGGGGCTGGACACTGAACCTATTTAACCCCTTTCACGCTGATGACGAGCTGGGCTCGTCATGGCGTAGCCTCCTCGCACGCTGATGACGAGCCCAGCTCGTCACGTAACATGCGATTTAAAAAATTACAGCACAGGAGCGGAATTCCGCTAGCGCACATGGAGTTAATTTACTATTCCAACTCCAATCTACTTTAATTGGGGTAGGTGCTGGACACTGAACCTATTTAATTTACTATTCCCACTCCAATCTACATTTAATTGGGGTAGGTGCTGGACACTGAACCTATTTAATTTACTATTCCAACTTCAATCTACATTTAATTAGGGTAGGTGCAGGGGACTGAACTTATTTAATTTACTATTCCAACTCCATTTGACATTTAATTGGGGTAGGTGCTGGACAGTGAACCTATTTAATTTACTAGTCCCACTCCAATCTACATTTAATTGGGTTAGGTGCTGGACACTGAACCTATATAATTTACTATTCCAACTCCAATCTACATTTAATTAGGGTAGGTGCTGGACACTGAACCTATGTAATGTACTATTCCCACTCCAATTTACATTTAATTGAGGTAGGTGCTGGACACTGAACCTATTTAATTTAATATTCCAACTCCAATCTACATTTAATTAGGGTAGGTGCTTGACACTGAACCTATTTAATTTACTATTCCCACTCCAATCTACATTTAATTGGGGTAGGTGCTGGACACTGAACCTATTGAATTTACTATACCCACTCCAATCTACCTTTAATTGAGGTAGGTGCTGGACACTGAACCTATTTAATTTACTATTCCAACTCCAATCTACATTTAATTAGGGTAGGTGCTGGACACTGAACTTATTTAATTTAATAGTCCAACTCCATTTTACACTTAATTAGGGTAGGTGCTGGACACTGAACCTATTTAATTTACTATTCCAACTCCAATCTACATTTAATTAGGGTAGGTTCTGGACACTGAACCTATTTAATTTACTATTCCAACTCCAATCTACATTTAATTGGGCCAGGTGCTGGACACAGAACCTATTTAATTTACTATTCCCACTCCATCTACATTTAATTGAGGTAGGTGCTGGACACTGAACCTATTTAATTTACTATTTCCACTCCAATCTATATTTAATTGGGGTAGATGCTGGACACTGAAGCTATTTAATTTACTATTCCCACTCCAATCTACATTTAATCAGGGTAGGTGCTGGACACTGAACCTATTTAACCCCTACGCTGCGGCGGCTATTCTGCCGCAGCGCTAAGGGGGCGGGGCGGCCGCGCGGCGGCCGCATGCTGGTGACGTACCCGCTCCGTTACCAGCCTCAGTTGAGCTGTGCTGATGACGGAGCGGTTCCGTCATGGCCCGCCCCGCTCAATAGAACGTTCAGCGCAGGTGCGAAATTTGCGCTGCGCATGAGCGGCGAGCGGGCCATGACGGAACCGCTCCGTCATCAGCACAGCGCACCCGCAACTGATGATGGAGCGGTTCTGTCATCAGCGTGCAAGGGGTTAATTTACTATTCCCACTACAATCTACTTTAATTGGGGTAGGTGCTGGACACTGAACCTTTTAATTTACTATTCCCACTCCAATCTACATTTAATTAGGGTAGGTGCTGGACACTGAACCTATTTAATTTACTATTCCAACTCCAATCTTCATTTAATTAGGTCAGGTGCTGGACACTGAAACTATTTAATTTACTATTCCCACTCCAATCTACATTTAATTGGGGTAGGTGCTGGACACTGAACCTATTTAATTTACTATTCCCACTCCAATCTACATTTAATTGGGGAAGGTGCTGGACACTGAACCTATTTAATTTACTATTCCAACTCCAATCTACATTTAATTGGGGTAGGTGCTGGACACTGAGCCTATTTAATTTACGATTCCAACTTCAATCTACATTTAATTAGCGTAGGTGCAGGGGACTGAACTTATTTAATTTACTATTCAAACTCCATTTGACATTTAATTGGGGTAGGTGCTGGACAGTGAACCTATTTAATTTACTATTCCCACTCCAATCTACATTTAATTGGGTTAGGTGCTGGACACTGAACCTATATAATTTACTATTCCAACTCCAATCTACATTTAATTAGGGTAGGTGCTGGACACTGAACCTATGTAATGTACTATTCCCAACTCCAATCTACATTTAATTAGGGTAGGTGCTTGACACTGAACCTATTTAATTTACTATTCCCACTCCAATCTACATTTAATTGGGGTAGGTGCTGGACACTGAACCTATTGAATTTACTATACCCACTCCAATCTACATTTAATTGGGGTAGGTGCTGGACACTGAACCTATTTAATTTACTATTCCAACTCCAATCTACATTTAATTAGGGTAGGTGCTGGACACTGAACATATTTAATGTACTATTCCGACTCCAATCTACATATACTTGGGGTAGGTGCTGGACACTAAACCTATTTAATTTACTATTCCCACTCCAATGCACATTTACTTGGGGTAGGTGCTGGACACTGAACCTATTTAATTTAATATTCCCACTCCACTCTACATTTAATTGGGGTAGGTGCTGGACACTGAACCTATTTAATTTACTATTCCCACTCCAATCTACATTTAATTGGGTTAAGTGCTGGACACTGAACCTATTTAATTTACTATTCCAACTCAAACCTAGATTTAATTAGGGTAAGTGCTGGACACTGAACCTATTTAATTTACTATTCCCACTCCAATCTACATTTAATTGGGGTAGGTGCTGGGCACTGAACCTATTTAAGGTATTATTCCTACTCCAATCTACATTTAATTTGGGGTAGGTGCTGGACACTGAACCTATTTAATTTACTATTCCAACTCCAATCTACTTTAATTGGGGTAGGTGCTGGACACTGAACCTATTTAATTTACTATTCCCACTCCAATCTACATTTAATTGGGGTAGGTGCAGGGGACTGAACCTATTTAATTTACAATTCCAACTCCAATCTACATTTAATTAGGGTAGGTGCAGGGGACTGAACTTATTTAATTTACTATTCCAACTCCATTTGACATTTAATTGGGGTAGGTGCTGGACAGTGAGCCTATTTAATTTACTATTCCCACTCCAATCTACATTTAATTGGGTTAGGTGCTGGACACTGAACCTATATAATTTACTATTCCAACTCCAATCTACATTTAATTAGGGTAGGTGCTGGACACTGAACCTATGTAATGTACTATTCCCACTCCAATATACATTTAATTGAGGTAGGTGCTGGACACTGAACCTATTTAATTTAATATTCCAACTCCAATCTACATTTAATTAGGGTAGGTGCTTGACACTGAACCTATTTAATTTACTATTCCCAATCCAATCTACATTTAATTGGGGTAGGTGCTGGACACTGAACCTATTTAATTTACTATACCCACTCCAATCTACTTTTAATTGAGGTAGGTGCTGGACACTGAACCTATTTAATTTACTATTCCAACTTCAATCTACATTTAATTAGGGTAGGTGCTGGACACTGCACTTATTTAATTTAATATTCCAACTCCATTTTACACTTAATTAGGGTAGGTGCTGGACACTGAACCTATTTAATTTACTATTCCAACTCCAATCTACATTTAATTAGGGTGGGTGCTGGACACTGAACTTATTTAATTTACTATTCCAACTCCATTTTACATTTAATTAGGGTAGGTTCTGGACACTGAACCTATTTAATTTACTATTCCAACTCCAATCTACATTTAATTGGGCCAGGTGCTGGACACAGAACCTATTTAATTTACTATTCCCACTCCAATCTACATTTAATTGAGGTAGGTGCTGGACACTGAACCTATTTAATTTACTATTCCAACTCCAATCTACATTTACTTGGGGTAAGTGCTGGACACTGAACCTATTTAATTTACTATTCCAACTCCAATCTACATTTAATTAGGGTAGGTGCTGGACACTGAACCTATTTAATTTACTATTTCCACTCCAATCTACATTTAATTGGGGTAGATGCTGGACACTGAAGCTATTTAATTTACTATTCCCTCTCCAATCTACATTTAATCAGGGTAGGTGCTGGACACTGAACCTATTTAACCCCTTCGCTGCGGCGGCTATTCCGCCGCAGCGCTAAGGGGGCGGGGCGGCCGTGCGGCGGCCGCATGCTGGTGACGGAGCCGCTCCGTCACCAGCCTCAGTTGAGCTGTGCTGATGAGGGAGCGGTTCCGTCATGGCCCGCCCCGCTTAATAGAACGTTCAGCGCAGGCGCGAAATTTGCGCCGCGCATGAGCGGCGAGCGGGCCATGACGGAACCGCTCCGTCATCAGCACAGCGCACCCGCAGCTAATGATGGAGCGGTTCCGTCATCAGCGTGCAAGGGGTAATTTACTATTCCCACTCCAATCTACTTTAATTGGGGTAGGTGCTGGACACTAAACCTATTTAATTTACTATTCCCACTCCAATCTACATTTAATTAGGGTAGGTGCTGGACACTGAGCCTATTTAATTTACTATTCCAACTCCAATCTACATTTAATTGAGGTAGGTGCTGGACACTGAACTTATTTAATTTACTATTCCAACTCCAATCTACATTTAATTAGGGTAGGTGCTGGACACTGAACCTATTTAATTTACTATTTCAACTCCAATCTACATTTAATTAGGGTAGGTGCTGGACACTGAACTTATTTAATTTACTATTCCAACTCCATTTGACATTTAATTGGGGTAGGTGCTGGACAGTGAACCTATTTAAATTACTATTCCCACTCCAATCTACAATTAATTGGGGTAGGTTCTGGACACTGAACCTATATAATTTACTATTCCAACTCCAATCTACATTTAATTAGGGTAGGTGCTGGACACTGAACCTATTTCATTTACTATTCCCACTCCAATCTACATTTAATTGAGGTAGGTGCTGGAAACTGAACCTATTTAATTTACTATTCCAACTCCAATCTACATTAAATTGGGTTAGGTGCTGGACACTGAACCTATTTAATTTACTATTCCAACTCCAATCTACATTTAATTAGGGTAGGTGCTGGACACTGAACCTATTTAATTTACTTTTCCCACTCCAATCTACATTTAATTGGGGTAGATGCTGGACACTGAACCTATTTAATTTACTATTCCTTCTCCAATCTACATTTAATTGGGGTAGGTGCTGGACACTGAACCTATTTAATTTACTATTCCAACTCCAATCTACATTTAATTAGGGTAGGTGCTGGGCACTGAACCTATTTAATTTACTATTCCGACTCCAATCTACATATACTTGGGGTAGGTGCTGGACACTAAACCTATTTAATTTACTATTCCCACTCCAATGTACATTTAATTGGGGTAGGTGCTGGACACTGAACCTATTTAATTTAATATTCCCACTCGAATCTACATTTAATTGGGGTAGGGGCTGGACACTGAACCTATTTAACCCCTTTCACGCTGATGACGAGCTGGGCTCGTCATGGCGTAGCCTCCTCGCACGCTGATGACGAGCCCAGCTCGTCACGTAACATGCGATTTAAAAAATTACAGCACAGGAGCGGAATTCCGCTAGCGCACATGGAGTTAATTTACTATTCCAACTCCAATCTACTTTAATTGGGGTAGGTGCTGGACACTGAACCTATTTAATTTACTATTCCCACTCCAATCTACATTTAATTGGGGTAGGTGCTGGACACTGAACCTATTTAATTTACTATTCCAACTTCAATCTACATTTAATTAGGGTAGGTGCAGGGGACTGAACTTATTTAATTTACTATTCCAACTCCATTTGACATTTAATTGGGGTAGGTGCTGGACAGTGAACCTATTTAATTTACTATTCCCACTCCAATCTACATTTAATTGGGTTAGGTGCTGGACACTGAACCTATATAATTTACTATTCCAACTCCAATCTACATTTAATTAGGGTAGGTGCTGGACACTGAACCTATGTAATGTACTATTCCCACTCCAATTTACATTTAATTGAGGTAGGTGCTGGACACTGAACCTATTTAATTTAATATTCCAACTCCAATCTACATTTAATTAGGGTAGGTGCTTGACACTGAACCTATTTAATTTACTATTCCCTCTCCAATCTACATTTAATTGGGGTAGGTGCTGGACACTGAACCTATTGAATTTACTATACCCACTCCAATCTACTTTTAATTGAGGTAGGTGCTGGACACTGAACCTATTTAATTTACTATTCCAACTCCAATCTACATTTAATTAGGGTAGGTGCTGGACACTGAACTTATTTAATTTAATATTCCAACTCCATTTTACACTTAATTAGGGTAGGTGCTGGACACTGAACCTATTTAATTTACTATTCCAACTCCAATCTACATTTAATTAGGGTAGGTTCTGGACACTGAACCTATTTAATTTACTATTCCAACTCCAATCTACATTTAATTGGGCCAGGTGCTGGACACAGAACCTATTTAATTTACTATTCCCACTCCATCTACATTTAATTGAGGTAGGTGCTGGACACTGAACCTATTTAATTTACTATTTCCACTCCAATCTATATTTAATTGGGGTAGATGCTGGACACTGAAGCTATTTAATTTACTATTCCCACTCCAATCTACATTTAATCAGGGTAGGTGCTGGACACTGAACCTATTTAACCCCTACGCTGCGGCGGCTATTCTGCCGCAGCGCTAAGGGGGCGGGGCGGCCGCGCGGCGGCCGCATGCTGGTGACGTACCCGCTCCGTTACCAGCCTCAGTTGAGCTGTGCTGATGACGGAGCGGTTCCGTCATGGCCCGCCGCTCAATAGAACGTTCAGCGCAGGTGCGAAATTTGCGCTGCGCATGAGCGGCGAGCGGGCCATGACGGAACCGCTCCGTCATCAGCACAGCGCACCCGCAACTGATGATGGAGCGGTTCCGTCATCAGCGTACAAGGGGTTAATTTACTATTCCCACTACAATCTACTTTAATTGGGGTAGGTGCTGGACACTGAACCTTTTAATTTACTATTCCCACTCCAATCTACATTTAATTAGGGTAGGTGCTGGACACTGAACCTATTTAATTTACTATTCCAACTCCAATCTTCATTTAATTAGGTCAGGTGCTGGACACTGAAACTATTTAATTTACTATTCCCACTCCAATCTACATTTAATTGGGGTAGGTGCTGGACACTGAACCTATTTAATTTACTATTCCCACTCCAATCTACATTTAATTGGGGAAGGTGCTGGACACTGAACCTATTTAATTTACTATTCCAACTCCAATCTACATTTAATTGGGGTAGGTGCTGGACACTGAGCCTATTTAATTTACGATTCCAACTTCAATCTACATTTAATTAGCGTAGGTGCAGGGGACTGAACTTATTTAATTTACTATTCAAACTCCATTTGACATTTAATTGGGGTAGGTGCTGGACAGTGAACCTATTTAATTTACTATTCCCACTCCAATCTACATTTAATTGGGTTAGGTGCTGGACACTGAACCTATATAATTTACTATTCCAACTCCAATCTACATTTAATTAGGGTAGGTGCTGGACACTGAACCTATGTAATGTACTATTCCCACTCCAATTTACATTTAATTGAGGTAGGTGCTGGACACTGAACCTATTTAATTTAATATTCCAACTCCAATCTACATTTAATTAGGGTAGGTGCTTGACACTGAACCTATTTAATTTACTATTCCCACTCCAATCTACATTTAATTGGGGTAGGTGCTGGACACTGAACCTATTGAATTTACTATACCCACTCCAATCTACATTCAATTGGGGTAGGTGCTGGACACTGAACCTATTTAATTTACTATTCCAACTCCAATCTACATTTAATTAGGGTAGGTGCTGGACACTGAACATATTTAATGTACTATTCCGACTCCAATCTACATATACTTGGGGTAGGTGCTGGACACTAAACCTATTTAATTTACTATTCCCACTCCAATGCACATTTACTTGGGGTAGGTGCTGGACACTGAACCTATTTAATTTAATATTCCCACTCCACTCTACATTTAATTGGGGTAGGTGCTGGACACTGAACCTATTTAATTTACTATTCCCACTCCAATCTACATTTAATTGGGTTAAGTGCTGGACACTGAACCTATTTAATTTACTATTCCAACTCAAACCTAGATTTAATTAGGGTAAGTGCTGGACACTGAACCTATTTAATTTACTATTCCCACTCCAATCTACATTTAATTGGGGTAGGTGCTGGGCACTGAACCTATTTAAGGTATTATTCCTACTCCAATCTACATTTAATTGGGGTAGGTGCTGGACACTGAACCTATTTAATTTACTATTCCAACTCCAATCTACTTTAATTGGGGTAGGTGCTGGACACTGAACCTATTTAATTTACTATTCCCACTCCAATCTACATTTAATTGGGGTAGGTGCAGGGGACTGAACCTATTTAATTTACAATTCCAACTCCAATCTACATTTAATTAGGGTAGGTGCAGGGGACTGAACTTATTTAATTTACTATTCCAACTCCATTTGACATTTAATTGGGGTAGGTGCTGGACAGTGAGCCTATTTAATTTACTATTCCCACTCCAATCTACATTTAATTGGGTTAGGTGCTGGACACTGAACCTATATAATTTACTATTCCAACTCCAATCTACATTTAATTAGGGTAGGTGCTGGACACTGAACCTATGTAATGTACTATTCCCACTCCAATTTACATTTAATTGAGGTAGGTGCTGGACACTGAACCTATTTAATTTAATATTCCAACTCCAATCTACATTTAATTAGGGTAGGTGCTTGACACTGAACCTATTTAATTTACTATTCCCAATCCAATCTACATTTAATTGGGGTAGGTGCTGGACACTGAACCTATTTAATTTACTATACCCACTCCAATCTACTTTTAATTGAGGTAGGTGCTGGACACTGAACCTATTTAATTTACTATTCCAACTTCAATCTACATTTAATTAGGGTAGGTGCTGGACACTGCACTTATTTAATTTAATATTCCAACTCCATTTTACACTTAATTAGGGTAGGTGCTGGACACTGAACCTATTTAATTTACTATTCCAACTCCAATCTACATTTAATTAGGGTGGGTGCTGGACACTGAACTTATTTAATTTACTATTCCAACTCCACTTTACATTTAATTAGGGTAGGTTCTGGACACTGAACCTATTTAATTTACTATTCCAACTCCAATCTACATTTAATTGGGCCAGGTGCTGGACACAGAACCTATTTAATTTACTATTCCCACTCCAATCTACATTTAATTGAGGTAGGTGCTGGACACTGAACCTATTTAATTTACTATTCCAACTCCAATCTACATTTACTTGGGGTAAGTGCTGGACACTGAACCTATTTAATTTACTATTCCAACTCCAATCTACATTTAATTAGGGTAGGTGCTGGACACTGAACCTATTTAATTTACTATTTCCACTCCAATCTACATTTAATTGGGGTAGATGCTGGACACTGAAGCTATTTAATTTACTATTCCCTCTCCAATCTACATTTAATCAGGGTAGGTGCTGGACACTGAACCTATTTAACCCCTTCGTTGCGGCGGCTATTCCGCCGCAGCGCTAAGGGGGCGGGGCGGCCGTGCGGCGGCCGCATGCTGGTGACGGAGCCGCTCCGTCACCAGCCTCAGTTGAGCTGTGCTGATGAGGGAGCGGTTCCGTCATGGCCCGCCCCGTTTAATAGAACGTTCAGCGCAGGCGCGAAATTTGCGCCGCGCATGAGCGGCGAGCGGGCCATGACGGAACCGCTCCGTCATCAGCACAGCGCACCCGCAGCTAATGATGGAGCGGTTCCGTCATCAGCGTGCAAGGGGTAATTTACTATTCCCACTCCAATCTACTTTAATTGGGGTAGGTGCTGGACACTAAACCTATTTAATTTACTATTCCCACTCCAATCTACATTTAATTAGGGTAGGTGCTGGACACTGAGCCTATTTAATTTACTATTCCAACTCCAATCTACATTTAATTGAGGTAGGTGCTGGACACTGAACTTATTTAATTTACTATTCCAACTCCAATCTACATTTAATTAGGGTAGGTGCTGGACACTGAACCTATTTAATTTACTATTTCAACTCCAATCTACATTTAATTAGGGTAGGTGCTGGACACTGAACTTATTTAATTTACTATTCCAACTCCATTTGACATTTAATTGGGGTAGGTGCTGGACAGTGAACCTATTTAAATTACTATTCCCACTCCAATCTACAATTAATTGGGGTAGGTTCTGGACACTGAACCTATATAATTTACTATTCCAACTCCAATCTACATTTAATTAGGGTAGGTGCTGGACACTGAACCTATTTCATTTACTATTCCCACTCCAATCTACATTTAATTGAGGTAGGTGCTGGAAACTGAACCTATTTAATTTACTATTCCAACTCCAATCTACATTAAATTGGGTTAGGTGCTGGACACTGAACCTATTTAATTTACTATTCCAACTCCAATCTACATTTAATTAGGGTAGGTGCTGGACACTGAACCTATTTAATTTACTTTTCCCACTCCAATCTACATTTAATTGGGGTAGATGCTGGACACTGAACCTATTTAATTTACTATTCCTTCTCCAATCTACATTTAATTGGGGTAGGTGCTGGACACTGAACCTATTTAATTTACTATTCCAACTCCAATCTACATTTAATTAGGGTAGGTGCTGGGCACTGAACCTATTTAATTTACTATTCCGACTCCAATCTACATATACTTGGGGTAGGTGCTGGACACTAAACCTATTTAATTTACTATTCCCACTCGAATCTACATTTAATTGGGGTAGGTGCTGGACACTGAACCTATTTAATTTAATATTCCCACTCGAATCTACATTTAATTGGGGTAGGTGCTGGACACTGAACCTACTTAATTTACTATTCCCACTCCAATCTACATTTAATTGGGTTAAGTGCTGGACACTAAACCTATTTAATTTACTATTCCAACTCAAACCTAGATTTAATTTGGGTAAGTGCTGGACACTGAACCTATTTAATTTACTATTCCCACTCCAATCTACATTTAATTGGGGTAGGTGCTGGGCACTGAACCTATTTAATTTATTATTCCCAATCCAATCTACATTTAA
Organism: Lissotriton vulgaris; assembly: GCF_964263255.1. Taxonomy (NCBI): domain Eukaryota; kingdom Metazoa; phylum Chordata; class Amphibia; order Caudata; family Salamandridae; genus Lissotriton; species Lissotriton vulgaris. The sequence continues at coordinate 56,010 of NW_028243068.1, read as the reverse complement.
TTGGGGTAGGGGCTGGACACTGAACCTATTTAACCCCTTTCACGCTGATGACGAGCTGGGCTCGTCATGGCGTAGCCTCCTCGCACGCTGATGACGAGCCCAGCTCGTCACGTAACATGCGATTTAAAAAATTACAGCACAGGAGCGGAATTCCGCTAGCGCACATGGAGTTAATTTACTATTCCAACTCCAATCTACTTTAATTGGGGTAGGTGCTGGACACTGAACCTATTTAATTTACTATTCCCACTCCAATCTACATTTAATTGGGGTAGGTGCTGGACACTGAACCTATTTAATTTACTATTCCAACTTCAATCTACATTTAATTAGGGTAGGTGCAGGGGACTGAACTTATTTAATTTACTATTCCAACTCCATTTGACATTTAATTGGGGTAGGTGCTGGACAGTGAACCTATTTAATTTACTATTCCCACTCCAATCTACATTTAATTGGGTTAGGTGCTGGACACTGAACCTATATAATTTACTATTCCAACTCCAATCTACATTTAATTAGGGTAGGTGCTGGACACTGAACCTATGTAATGTACTATTCCCACTCCAATTTACATTTAATTGAGGTAGGTGCTGGACACTGAACCTATTTAATTTAATATTCCAACTCCAATCTACATTTAATTAGGGTAGGTGCTTGACACTGAACCTATTTAATTTACTATTCCCACTCCAATCTACATTTAATTGGGGTAGGTGCTGGACACTGAACCTATTGAATTTACTATACCCACTCCAATCTACTTTTAATTGAGGTAGGTGCTGGACACTGAACCTATTTAATTTACTATTCCAACTCCAATCTACATTTAATTAGGGTAGGTGCTGGACACTGAACTTATTTAATTTAATATTCCAACTCCATTTTACACTTAATTAGGGTAGGTGCTGGACACTGAACCTATTTAATTTACTATTCCAACTCCAATCTACATTTAATTAGGGTAGGTTCTGGACACTGAACCTATTTAATTTACTATTCCAACTCCAATCTACATTTAATTGGGCCAGGTGCTGGACACAGAACCTATTTAATTTACTATTCCCACTCCATCTACATTTAATTGAGGTAGGTGCTGGACACTGAACCTATTTAATTTACTATTTCCACTCCAATCTATATTTAATTGGGGTAGATGCTGGACACTGAAGCTATTTAATTTACTATTCCCACTCCAATCTACATTTAATCAGGGTAGGTGCTGGACACTGAACCTATTTAACCCCTACGCTGCGGCGGCTATTCTGCCGCAGCGCTAAGGGGGCCGGGCGGCCGCGCGGCGGCCGCATGCTGGTGACGCACCCGCTCCGTTACCAGCCTCAGTTGAGCTGTGCTGATGACGGAGCGGTTCCGTCATGGCCCGCCCCGCTCAATAGAACGTTCAGCGCAGGTGCGAAATTTGCGCTGCGCATGAGTGGCGAGCGGGCCATGACGGAACCGCTCCGTCATCAGCACAGCGCACCCGCAACTGATGATGGAGCGGTTCCGTCATCAGCGTGCAAGGGGTTAATTTACTATTCCCACTACAATCTACTTTAATTGGGGTAGGTGCTGGACACTGAACCTTTTAATTTACTATTCCCACTCCAATCTACATTTAATTAGGGTAGGTGCTGGACACTGAACCTATTTAATTTACTATTCCAACTCCAATCTTCATTTAATTAGGTCAGGTGCTGGACACTGAAACTATTTAATTTACTATTCCCACTCCAATCTACATTTAATTGGGGTAGGTGCTGGACACTGAACCTATTTAATTTACTATTCCCACTCCAATCTACATTTAATTGGGGAAGGTGCTGGACACTGAACCTATTTAATTTACTATTCCAACTCCAATCTACATTTAATTGGGGTAGGTGCTGGACACTGAGCCTATTTAATTTACGATTCCAACTTCAATCTACATTTAATTAGCGTAGGTGCAGGGGACTGAACTTATTTAATTTACTATTCAAACTCCATTTGACATTTAATTGGGGTAGGTGCTGGACAGTGAACCTATTTAATTTACTATTCCCACTCCAATCTACATTTAATTGGGTTAGGTGCTGGACACTGAACCTATATAATTTACTATTCCAACTCCAATCTACATTTAATTAGGGTAGGTGCTGGACACTGAACCTATGTAATGTACTATTCCCACTCCAATTTACATTTAATTGAGGTAGGTGCTGGACACTGAACCTATTTAATTTAATATTCCAACTCCAATCTACATTTAATTAGGGTAGGTGCTTGACACTGAACCTATTTAATTTACTATTCCCACTCCAATCTACATTTAATTGGGGTAGGTGCTGGACACTGAACCTATTGAATTTACTATACCCACTCCAATCTACTTTTAATTGAGGTAGGTGCTGGACACTGAACCTATTTAATTTACTATTCCAACTCCAATCTACATTTAATTAGGGTAGGTGCTGGACACTGAACTTATTTAATTTAATATTCCAACTCCATTTTACAGTTAATTAGGGTAGGTGCTGGACACTGAACCTATTTAATTTACTATTCCAACTCCAATCTACATTTAATTAGGGTAGGTTCTGGACACTGAACCTATTTAATTTACTATTCCAACTCCAATCTACATTTAATTGGGCCAGGTGCTGGACACAGAACCTATTTAATTTACTATTCCCACTCCATCTACATTTAATTGAGGTAGGTGCTGGACACTGAACCTATTTAATTTACTATTTCCACTCCAATCTATATTTAATTGGGGTAGATGCTGGACACTGAAGCTATTTAATTTACTATTCCCACTCCAATCTACATTTAATCAGGGTAGGTGCTGGACACTGAACCTATTTAACCCCTACGCTGCGGCGGCTATTCTGCCGCAGCGCTAAGGGGGCGGGGCGGCCGCGCGGCGGCCGCATGCTGGTGACGTACCCGCTCCGTTACCAGCCTCAGTTGAGCTGTGCTGATGACGGAGCGGTTCCGTCATGGCCCGCCCCGCTCAATAGAACGTTCAGCGCAGGTGCGAAATTTGCGCTGCGCATGAGCGGCGAGCGGGCCATGACGGAACCGCTCCGTCATCAGCACAGCGCACCCGCAACTGATGATGGAGCGGTTCCGTCATCAGCGTACAAGGGGTTCATTTACTATTCCCACTACAATCTACTTTAATTGGGGTAGGTGCTGGACACTGAACCTTTTAATTTACTATTCCCACTCCAATCTACATTTAATTAGGCTAGGTGCTGGACACTGAACCTATTTAATTTACTATTCCAACTCCAATCTTCATTTAATTAGGTCAGGTGCTGGACACTGAAACTATTTAATTTACTATTCCCACTCCAATCTACATTTAATTGGGGTAGGTGCTGGACACTGAACCTATTTAATTTACTATTCCCACTCCAATCTACATTTAATTGGGGAAGGTGCTGGACACTGAACCTATTTAATTTACTATTCCAACTCCAATCTACATTTAATTGGGGTAGGTGCTGGACACTGAGCCTATTTAATTTACGATTCCAACTTCAATCTACATTTAATTAGCGTAGGTGCAGGGGACTGAACTTATTTAATTTACTATTCAAACTCCATTTGACATTTAATTGGGGTAGGTGCTGGACAGTGAACCTATTTAATTTACTATTCCCACTCCAATCTACATTTAATTGGGTTAGGTGCTGGACACTGAACCTATATAATTTACTATTCCAACTCCAATCTACATTTAATTAGGGTAGGTGCTGGACACTGAACCTATGTAATGTACTATTCCCACTCCAATTTACATTTAATTGAGGTAGGTGCTGGACACTGAACCTATTTAATTTAATATTCCAACTCCAATCTACATTTAATTAGGGTAGGTGCTTGACACTGAACCTATTTAATTTACTATTCCCACTCCAATCTACATTTAATTGGGGTAGGTGCTGGACACTGAACCTATTGAATTTACTATACCCACTCCAATCTACATTCAATTGGGGTAGGTGCTGGACACTGAACCTATTTAATTTACTATTCCAACTCCAATCTACATTTAATTAGGGTAGGTGCTGGACACTGAACATATTTAATGTACTATTCCGACTCCAATCTACATATACTTGGGGTAGGTGCTGGACACTAAACCTATTTAATTTACTATTCCCACTCCAATGCACATTTACTTGGGGTAGGTGCTGGACACTGAACCTATTTAATTTAATATTCCCACTCCACTCTACATTTAATTGGGGTAGGTGCTGGACACTGAACCTATTTAATTTACTATTCCCACTCCAATCTACATTTAATTGGGTTAAGTGCTGGACACTGAACCTATTTAATTTACTATTCCAACTCAAACCTAGATTTAATTAGGGTAAGTGCTGGACACTGAACCTATTTAATTTACTATTCCCACTCCAATCTACATTTAATTGGGGTAGGTGCTGGGCACTGAACCTATTTAAGGTATTATTCCTACTCCAATCTACATTTAATTGGGGTAGGTGCTGGACACTGAACCTATTTAATTTACTATTCCAACTCCAATCTACTTTAATTGGGGTAGGTGCTGGACACTGAACCTATTTAATTTACTATTCCCACTCCAATCTACATTTAATTGGGGTAGGTGCAGGGGACTGAACCTATTTAATTTACAATTCCAACTCCAATCTACATTTAATTAGGGTAGGTGCAGGGGACTGAACTTATTTAATTTACTATTCCAACTCCATTTGACATTTAATTGGGGTAGGTGCTGGACAGTGAGCCTATTTAATTTACTATTCCCACTCCAATCTACATTTAATTGGGTTAGGTGCTGGACACTGAACCTATATAATTTACTATTCCAACTCCAATCTACATTTAATTAGGGTAGGTGCTGGACACTGAACCTATGTAATGTACTATTCCCACTCCAATTTACATTTAATTGAGGTAGGTGCTGGACACTGAACCTATTTAATTTAATATTCCAACTCCAATCTACATTTAATTAGGGTAGGTGCTTGACACTGAACCTATTTAATTTACTATTCCCAATCCAATCTACATTTAATTGGGGTAGGTGCTGGACACTGAACCTATTTAATTTACTATACCCACTCCAATCTACTTTTAATTGAGGTAGGTGCTGGACACTGAACCTATTTAATTTACTATTCCAACTTCAATCTACATTTAATTAGGGTAGGTGCTGGACACTGCACTTATTTAATTTAATATTCCAACTCCATTTTACACTTAATTAGGGTAGGTGCTGGACACTGAACCTATTTAATTTACTATTCCAACTCCAATCTACATTTAATTAGGGTGGGTGCTGGACACTGAACTTATTTAATTTACTATTCCAACTCCACTTTACATTTAATTAGGGTAGGTTCTGGACACTGAACCTATTTAATTTACTATTCCAACTCCAATCTACATTTAATTGGGCCAGGTGCTGGACACAGAACCTATTTAATTTACTATTCCCACTCCAATCTACATTTAATTGAGGTAGGTGCTGGACACTGAACCTATTTAATTTACTATTCCAACTCCAATCTACATTTACTTGGGGTAAGTGCTGGACACTGAACCTATTTAATTTACTATTCCAACTCCAATCTACATTTAATTAGGGTAGGTGCTGGACACTGAACCTATTTAATTTACTATTTCCACTCCAATCTACATTTAATTGGGGTAGATGCTGGACACTGAAGCTATTTAATTTACTATTCCCTCTCCAATCTACATTTAATCAGGGTAGGTGCTGGACACTGAACCTATTTAACCCCTTCGTTGCGGCGGCTATTCCGCCGCAGCGCTAAGGGGGCGGGGCGGCCGTGCGGCGGCCGCATGCTGGTGACGGAGCCGCTCCGTCACCAGCCTCAGTTGAGCTGTGCTGATGAGGGAGCGGTTCCGTCATGGCCCGCCCCGCTTAATAGAACGTTCAGCGCAGGCGCGAAATTTGCGCCGCGCATGAGCGGCGAGCGGGCCATGACGGAACCGCTCCGTCATCAGCACAGCGCACCCGCAGCTAATGATGGAGCGGTTCCGTCATCAGCGTGCAAGGGGTAATTTACTATTCCCACTCCAATCTACTTTAATTGGGGTAGGTGCTGGACACTAAACCTATTTAATTTACTATTCCCACTCCAATCTACATTTAATTAGGGTAGGTGCTGGACACTGAGCCTATTTAATTTACTATTCCAACTCCAATCTACATTTAATTGAGGTAGGTGCTGGACACTGAACTTCTTTAATTTACTATTCCAACTCCAATCTACATTTAATTAGGGTAGGTGCTGGACACTGAACCTATTTAATTTACTATTTCAACTCCAATCTACATTTAATTAGGGTAGGTGCTGGACACTGAACTTATTTAATTTACTATTCCAACTCCATTTGACATTTAATTGGGGTAGGTGCTGGACAGTGAACCTATTTAAATTACTATTCCCACTCCAATCTACAATTAATTGGGGTAGGTTCTGGACACTGAACCTATATAATTTACTATTCCAACTCCAATCTACATTTAATTAGGGTAGGTGCTGGACACTGAACCTATTTCATTTACTATTCCCACTCCAATCTACATTTAATTGAGGTAGGTGCTGGAAACTGAACCTATTTAATTTACTATTCCAACTCCAATCTACATTAAATTGGGTTAGGTGCTGGACACTGAACCTATTTAATTTACTATTCCAACTCCAATCTACATTTAATTAGGGTAGGTGCTGGACACTGAACCTATTTAATTTACTTTTCCCACTCCAATCTACATTTAATTGGGGTAGATGCTGGACACTGAACCTATTTAATTTACTATTCCTTCTCCAATCTACATTTAATTGGGGTAGGTGCTGGACACTGAACCTATTTAATTTACTATTCCAACTCCAATCTACATTTAATTAGGGTAGGTGCTGGGCACTGAACCTATTTAATTTACTATTCCGACTCCAATCTACATATACTTGGGGTAGGTGCTGGACACTAAACCTATTTAATTTACTATTCCCACTCGAATCTACATTTAATTGGGGTAGGTGCTGGACACTGAACCTATTTAATTTAATATTCCCACTCGAATCTACATTTAATTGGGGTAGGTGCTGGACACTGAACCTACTTAATTTACTATTCCCACTCCAATCTACATTTAATTGGGTTAAGTGCTGGACACTAAACCTATTTAATTTACTATTCCAACTCAAACCTAGATTTAATTTGGGTAAGTGCTGGACACTGAACCTATTTAATTTACTATTCCCACTCCAATCTACATTTAATTGGGGTAGGTGCTGGGCACTGATCCTATTTAATTTATTATTCCCAATCCAATCTACATTTAATTGGGGTAGGGGCTGGACACTGAACCTATTTAACCCCTTTCACGCTGATGACGAGCTGGGCTCGTCATGGCGTAGCCTCCTCGCACGCTGATGACGAGCCCAGCTCGTCACGTAACATGCGATTTAAAAAATTACAGCACAGGAGCGGAATTCCGCTAGCGCACATGGAGTTAATTTACTATTCCAACTCCAATCTACTTTAATTGGGGTAGGTGCTGGACACTGAACCTATTTAATTTACTATTCCCACTCCAATCTACATTTAATTGGGGTAGGTGCTGGACACTGAACCTATTTAATTTACTATTCCAACTTCAATCTACATTTAATTAGGGTAGGTGCAGGGGACTGAACTTATTTAATTTACTATTCCAACTCCATTTGACATTTAATTGGGGTAGGTGCTGGACAGTGAACCTATTTAATTTACTATTCCCACTCCAATCTACATTTAATTGGGTTAGGTGCTGGACACTGAACCTATATAATTTACTATTCCAACTCCAATCTACATTTAATTAGGGTAGGTGCTGGACACTGAACCTATGTAATGTACTATTCCCACTCCAATTTACATTTAATTGAGGTAGGTGCTGGACACTGAACCTATTTAATTTAATATTCCAACTCCAATCTACATTTAATTAGGGTAGGTGCTTGACACTGAACCTATTTAATTTACTATTCCCACTCCAATCTACATTTAATTGGGGTAGGTGCTGGACACTGAACCTATTGAATTTACTATACCCACTCCAATCTACTTTTAATTGAGGTAGGTGCTGGACACTGAACCTATTTAATTTACTATTCCAACTCCAATCTACATTTAATTAGGGTAGGTGCTGGACACTGAACTTATTTAATTTAATATTCCAACTCCATTTTACACTTAATTAGGGTAGGTGCTGGACACTGAACCTATTTAATTTACTATTCCAACTCCAATCTACATTTAATTAGGGTAGGTTCTGGACACTGAACCTATTTAATTTACTATTCCAACTCCAATCTACATTTAATTGGGCCAGGTGCTGGACACAGAACCTATTTAATTTACTATTCCCACTCCATCTACATTTAATTGAGGTAGGTGCTGGACACTGAACCTATTTAATTTACTATTTCCACTCCAATCTATATTTAATTGGGGTAGATGCTGGACACTGAAGCTATTTAATTTACTATTCCCACTCCAATCTACATTTAATCAGGGTAGGTGCTGGACACTGAACCTATTTAACCCCTACGCTGCGGCGGCTATTCTGCCGCAGCGCTAAGGGGGCCGGGCGGCCGCGCGGCGGCCGCATGCTGGTGACGCACCCGCTCCGTTACCAGCCTCAGTTGAGCTGTGCTGATGACGGAGCGGTTCCGTCATGGCCCGCCCCGCTCAATAGAACGTTCAGCGCAGGTGCGAAATTTGCGCTGCGCATGAGCGGCGAGCGGGCCATGACGGAACCGCTCCGTCATCAGCACAGCGCACCCGCAACTGATGATGGAGCGGTTCCGTCATCAGCGTGCAAGGGGTTAATTTACTATTCCCACTACAATCTACTTTAATTGGGGTAGGTGCTGGACACTGAACCTTTTAATTTACTATTCCCACTCCAATCTACATTTAATTAGGGTAGGTGCTGGACACTGAACCTATTTAATTTACTATTCCAACTCCAATCTTCATTTAATTAGGTCAGGTGCTGGACACTGAAACTATTTAATTTACTATTCCCACTCCAATCTACATTTAATTGGGGTAGGTGCTGGACACTGAACCTATTTAATTTACTATTCCCACTCCAATCTACATTTAATTGGGGAAGGTGCTGGACACTGAACCTATTTAATTTACTATTCCAACTCCAATCTACATTTAATTGGGGTAGGTGCTGGACACTGAGCCTATTTAATTTACGATTCCAACTTCAATCTACATTTAATTAGCGTAGGTGCAGGGGACTGAACTTATTTAATTTACTATTCAAACTCCATTTGACATTTAATTGGGGTAGGTGCTGGACAGTGAACCTATTTAATTTACTATTCCCACTCCAATCTACATTTAATTGGGTTAGGTGCTGGACACTGAACCTATATAATTTACTATTCCAACTCCAATCTACATTTAATTAGGGTAGGTGCTGGACACTGAACCTATGTAATGTACTATTCCCACTCCAATTTACATTTAATTGAGGTAGGTGCTGGACACTGAACCTATTTAATTTAATATTCCAACTCCAATCTACATTTAATTAGGGTAGGTGCTTGACACTGAACCTATTTAATTTACTATTCCCACTCCAATCTACATTTAATTGGGGTAGGTGCTGGACACTGAACCTATTTAATTTACTATTCCAACTCCAATCTACATTTAATTACGGTAGGTGCTGGACACTGAACTTATTTAATTTAATATTCCAACTCCATTTTACAGTTAATTAGGGTAGGTGCTGGACACTGAACCTATTTAATTTACTATTCCAACTCCAATCTACATTTAATTAGGGTAGGTTCTGGACACTGAACCTATTTAATTTACTATTCCAACTCCAATCTACATTTAATTGGGCCAGGTGCTGGACACAGAACCTATTTAATTTACTATTCCCACTCCATCTACATTTAATTGAGGTAGGTGCTGGACACTGAACTTTTTTAATTTACTATTCCAACTCCAATCTACATTTAATTGGGGTAGGTGCTGGACACTGAACCTATTTAATTTACTATTCCAACTCCAATCTACATTTAATTAGGGTAGGTGCTGGACACTGAACCTATTTAATTTACTATTTCCACTCCAATCTACATTTAATTGGGGTAGATGCTGGACACTGAAGCTATTTAATTTACTATTCCCACTCCAATCTACATTTAATCAGGGTAGGTGCTGGACACTGAACCTATTTAACCCCTTCGCTGCGGCGGCTATTCCGCCGCAGCGCTAAGGGGGCGGGGCGGCCGTGCGGTGGCCGCATGCTGGTGACGGAGCCGCTCCGTCACCAGCCTCAGTTGAGCTGTGCTGATGAGGGAGCGGTTCCGTCATGGCCCGCCCCGCTTAATAGAACGTTCAGCGCAGGCGCGAAATTTGCGCCGCGCATGAGCGGCGAGCGGGCCATGACGGAACCGCTCCGTCATCAGCACAGCGCACCCGCAGCTGATGATGGAGCGGTTCCGTCATCAGCGTGCAAGGGGTTAATTTACTATTCCCACTCCAATCTACTTTAATTGGGGTAGGTGCTGGACACTAAACCTATTTAATTTACTATTCCCACTCCAATCTACATTTAATTAGGGTAGGTGCTGGACACTGAGCCTATTTAATTTACTATTCCAACTCCAATCTACATTTAATTGAGGTAGGTGCTGGACACTGAACTTATTTAATTTACTATTCCAACTCCAATCTACATTTAATTAGGGTAGGTGCTGGACACTGAACCTATTTAATTTACTATTTCAACTCCAATCTACATTTAATTAGGGTAGGTGCTGGACACTGAACTTATTTAATTTACTATTCCAACTCCATTTGACATTTAATTGGGGTAGGTGCTGGACAGTGAACCTATTTAAATTACTATTCCCACTCCAATCTACAATTAATTGGGGTAGGTTCTGGACACTGAACCTATATAATTTACTATTCCAACTCCAATCTACATTTAATTAGGGTAGGTGCTGGACACTGAACCTATTTCATTTACTATTCCCACTCCAATCTACATTTAATTGAGGTAGGTGCTGGAAACTGAACCTATTTAATTTACTATTCCAACTCCAATCTACATTAAATTGGGTTAGGTGCTGGACACTGAACCTATTTAATTTACTATTCCAACTCCAATCTACATTTAATTAGGGTAGGTGCTGGACACTGAACCTATTTAATTTACTTTTCCCACTCCAATCTACATTTAATTGGGGTAGATGCTGGACACTGAACCTATTTAATTTACTATTCCTTCTCCAATCTACATTTAATTGGGGTAGGTGCTGGACACTGAACCTATTTAATTTACTATTCCGACTCCAATCTACATATACTTGGGGTAGGTGCTGGACACTAAACCTATTTAATTTACTATTCCCACTCCAATGTACATTTAATTGGGGTAGGTGCTGGACACTGAACCTATTTAATTTAATATTCCCACTCAAATCTACATTTAATTGGGGTAGGTGCTGGACACTGAACCTACTTAATTTACTATTCCCACTCCAATCTACATTTAATTGGGTTAAGTGCTGGACACTGAACCTATTTAATTTACTATTCCAACTCAAACCTAGATTTAATTTGGGTAAGTGCTTGACACTGAACCTATTTAATTTACTATTCCCACTCCAATCTACATTTAATTGGGGTAGGTGCTGGGCACTGAACCTATTTAATTCATTATTCCCAATCCAATCTACATTTAATTGGGGTAGGGGCTGGACACTGAACCTATTTAACCCCTTTCACGCTGATGACAAGCTGGGCTCGTCATGGCGTAGCCTCCTCGCACGCTGATGACGAGCCCAGCTCGTCACGTAACATGCGATTTAAAAAATTACAGCACAGGAGCGGAATTCCGCTAGCGCACATGGAGTTAATTTACTATTCCAACTCCAATCTACTTTAATTGGGGTAGGTGCTGGACACTGAACCTATTTAATTTACTATTCCCACTCCAATCTACATTTAATTGGGGTAAGTGCTGGACACTGAACCTATTTAAATTACTATTCCAACTTCAATCTACATTTAATTAGGGTAGGTGCAGGGGACTGAACTTATTTAATTTACTATTCCAACTCCATTTGACATTTAATTGGGGTAGGTGCTGGACAGTGAACCTATTTAATTTACTATTCCCACTCCAATCTACATTTAATTGGGTTAGGTGCTGGACACTGAACCTATATAATTTACTATTCCAACTCCAATCTACATTTAATTAGGGTAGGTGCTGGACACTGAACCTATGTAATGTACTATTCCCACTCCAATTTACATTTAATTGCGGTAGGTGCTGGACACTGCACCTATTTAATTTAATATTCCAACTCCAATCTACATTTAATTAGGGTAGGTGCTTGACACTGAACCTATTTAATTTACTATTCCCACTCCAATCTACATTTAATTGGGGTAGGTGCTGGACACTGAACCTATTGAATTTACTATACCCACTCCAATCTACTTTTAATTGAGGTAGGTGCTGGACACTGAACCTATTTAATTTACTATTCCAACTCCAATCTACATTTAATTAGGGTAGGTGCTGGACACTGAACTTATTTAATTTAATATTCCAACTCCATTTTACACTTAATTAGGGTAGGTGCTGGACACTGAACCTATTTAATTTACTATTCCAACTCCAATCTACATTTAATTAGGGTAGGTTCTGGACACTGAACCTATTTAATTCACTATTCCAACTCCAATCTACATTTAATTGGGGTAGATGCTGGACACTGAAGCTATTTAATTTACTATTCCCACTCCAATCTACATTTAATCAGGGTAGGTGCTGGACACTGAACCTATTTAACCCCTACGCTGCGGCGGCTATTCTGCCGCAGCGCTAAGGGGGCGGGGCGGCCGCGCGGCGGCCGCATGCTGGTGACGGACCCGCTCCGTTACCAGCCTCAGTTGAGCTGTGCTGATGGCGGAGCGGTTCCGTCATGGCCCGCCCCGCTCAATAGAACGTTCAGCGCAGGTGCGAAATTTGCGCTGCGCATGAGCGGCGAGCGGGCCATGACGGAACCGCTCCGTCATCAGCACAGCGCACCCGCAGCTGATGATGGAGCGGTTCCGTCATCAGCGTGCAAGGGGTTAATTTACTATTCCCACTCCAATCTACTTTAATTGGGGTAGGTGCTGGACACTGAACCTATTTAATTTACTATTCCCACTCCAATCTACATTTAATTAGGGTAGGTGCTGGACACTGAACCTATTTAATTTACTATTCCAACTCCAATCTTCATTTAATTAGGTCAGGTGCTGGACACTGAAACTATTTAATTTACTATTCCCACTCCAATCTACATTTAATTGGGGTAGGTGCTGGACACTGAACCTATTTATTTACTATTCCCACTCCAATCTACATTTAATTGGGGAAGGTGCTGGACACTGAACCTATTTAATTTACTATTCCAACTCCAATCTACATTTAATTGGGGTAGGTGCTGGACACTGAGCCTATTTAATTTACTATTCCAACTTCAATCTACATTTAATTAGGGTAGGTGCAGGGGACTGAACTTATTTAATTTACTATTCCAACTCCATTTGACATTTAATTGGGGTAGGTGCTGGACAGTGAACCTATTTAATTTACTATTCCCACTCCAATCTACATTTAATTGGGGTAGATGCTGGACACTGAACCTATTTAATTTACTATTCCCACTCCAATCTACATTTAATTGGGTTAAGTGCTGGACACTGAACCTATTTAATTTACTATTCCAACTCAAACCTAGATTTAATTTGGGTAAGTGCTGGACACTGAACCTATTTAATTTACTATTCCCACTCCAATCTACATTTAATTAGGGTAGGTGCTGGACACTGAGCCTATTTAATTTACTATTCCAACTCCAATCTACATTTAATTGAGGTAGGTGCTGGACACTGAACTTATTTAATTTACTATTCCAACTCCAATCTACATTTAATTAGGGTAGGTGCTGGACACTGAACCTATTTAATTTACTATTTCAACTCCAATCTACATTTAATTAGGGTAGGTGCTGGACACTGAACTTATTTAATTTACTATTCCAACTCCATTTGACATTTAATTGGGGTAGGTGCTGGACAGTGAACCTATTTAAATTACTATTCCCACTCCAATCTACAATTAATTGGGGTAGGTTCTGGACACTGAACCTATATAATTTACTATTCCAACTCCAATCTACATTTAATTAGGGTAGGTGCTGGACACTGAACCTATTTCATTTACTATTCCCACTCCAATCTACATTTAATTGAGGTAGGTGCTGGAAACTGAACCTATTTAATTTACTATTCCAACTCCAATCTACATTAAATTGGGTTAGGTGCTGGACACTGAACCTATTTAATTTACTATTCCAACTCCAATCTACATTTAATTAGGGTAGGTGCTGGACACTGAACCTATTTAATTTACTTTTCCCACTCCAATCTACATTTAATTGGGGTAGATGCTGGACACTGAACCTATTTAATTTACTATTCCTTCTCCAATCTACATTTAATTGGGGTAGGTGCTGGACACTGAACCTATTTAATTTACTATTCCAACTCCAATCTACATTTAATTAGGGTAGGTGCTGGGCACTGAACCTATTTAATTTACTATTCCGACTCCAATCTACATATACTTGGGGTAGGTGCTGGACACTAAACCTATTTAATTTACTATTCCCACTCGAATCTACATTTAATTGGGGTAGGTGCTGGACACTGAACCTATTTAATTTAATATTCCCACTCGAATCTACATTTAATTGGGGTAGGTGCTGGACACTGAACCTACTTAATTTACTATTCCCACTCCAATCTACATTTAATTGGGTTAAGTGCTGGACACTAAACCTATTTAATTTACTATTCCAACTCAAACCTAGATTTAATTTGGGTAAGTGCTGGACACTGAACCTATTTAATTTACTATTCCCACTCCAATCTACATTTAATTGGGGTAGGTGCTGGGCACTGAACCTATTTAATTTATTATTCCCAATCCAATCTACATTTAATTGGGGTAGGGGCTGGACACTGAACCTATTTAACCCCTTTCACGCTGATGACGAGCTGGGCTCGTCATGGCGTAGCCTCCTCCCACGCTGATGACGAGCCCAGCTCGTCACGTAACATGCGATTTAAAAAATTACAGCACAGGAGCGGAATTCCGCTAGCGCACATGGAGTTAATTTACTATTCCAACTCCAATCTACTTTAATTGGGGTAGGTGCTGGACACTGAACCTATTTAATTTACTATTCCCACTCCAATCTACATTTAATTGGGGTAGGTGCTGGACACTGAACCTATTTAATTTACTATTCCAACTTCAATCTACATTTAATTAGGGTAGGTGCAGGGGACTGAACTTATTTAATTTACTATTCCAACTCCATTTGACATTTAATTGGGGTAGGTGCTGGACAGTGAACCTATTTAATTTACTATTCCCACTCCAATCTACATTTAATTGGGTTAGGTGCTGGACACTGAACCTATATAATTTACTATTCCAACTCCAATCTACATTTAATTAGGGTAGGTGCTGGACACTGAACCTATGTAATGTACTATTCCCACTCCAATTTACATTTAATTGAGGTAGGTGCTGGACACTGAACCTATTTAATTTAATATTCCAACTCCAATCTACATTTAATTAGGGTAGGTGCTTGACACTGAACCTATTTAATTTACTATTCCCACTCCAATCTACATTTAATTGGGGTAGGTGCTGGACACTGAACCTATTGAATTTACTATACCCACTCCAATCTACTTTTAATTGAGGTAGGTGCTGGACACTGAACCTATTTAATTTACTATTCCAACTCCAATCTACATTTAATTAGGGTAGGTGCTGGACACTGAACTTATTTAATTTAATATTCCAACTCCATTTTACACTTAATTAGGGTAGGTGCTGGACACTGAACCTATTTAATTTACTATTCCAACTCCAATCTACATTTAATTAGGGTAGGTTCTGGACACTGAACCTATTTAATTTACTATTCCAACTCCAATCTACATTTAATTGGGCCAGGTGCTGGACACAGAACCTATTTAATTTACTATTCCCACTCCATCTACATTTAATTGAGGTAGGTGCTGGACACTGAACCTATTTAATTTACTATTTCCACTCCAATCTATATTTAATTGGGGTAGATGCTGGACACTGAAGCTATTTAATTTACTATTCCCACTCCAATCTACATTTAATCAGGGTAGGTGCTGGACACTGAACCTATTTAACCCCTACGCTGCGGCGGCTATTCTGCCGCAGCGCTAAGGGGGCCGGGCGGCCGCGCGGCGGCCGCATGCTGGTGACGCACCCGCTCCGTTACCAGCCTCAGTTGAGCTGTGCTGATGACGGAGCGGTTCCGTCATGGCCCGCCCCGCTCAATAGAACGTTCAGCGCAGGTGCGAAATTTGCGCTGCGCATGAGCGGCGAGCGGGCCATGACGGAACCGCTCCGTCATCAGCACAGCGCACCCGCAACTGATGATGGAGCGGTTCCGTCATCAGCGTGCAAGGGGTTAATTTACTATTCCCACTACAATCTACTTTAATTGGGGTAGGTGCTGGACACTGAACCTTTTAATTTACTATTCCCACTCCAATCTACATTTAATTAGGGTAGGTGCTGGACACTGAACCTATTTAATTTACTATTCCAACTCCAATCTTCATTTAATTAGGTCAGGTGCTGGACACTGAAACTATTTAATTTACTATTCCCACTCCAATCTACATTTAATTGGGGTAGGTGCTGGACACTGAACCTATTTAATTTACTATTCCCACTCCAATCTACATTTAATTGGGGAAGGTGCTGGACACTGAACCTATTTAATTTACTATTCCAACTCCAATCTACATTTAATTGGGGTAGGTGCTGGACACTGAGCCTATTTAATTTACGATTCCAACTTCAATCTACATTTAATTAGCGTAGGTGCAGGGGACTGAACTTATTTAATTTACTATTCAAACTCCATTTGACATTTAATTGGGGTAGGTGCTGGACAGTGAACCTATTTAATTTACTATTCCCACTCCAATCTACATTTAATTGGGTTAGGTGCTGGACACTGAACCTATATAATTTACTATTCCAACTCCAATCTACATTTAATTAGGGTAGGTGCTGGACACTGAACCTATGTAATGTACTATTCCCACTCCAATTTACATTTAATTGAGGTAGGTGCTGGACACTGAACCTATTTAATTTAATATTCCAACTCCAATCTACATTTAATTAGGGTAGGTGCTTGACACTGAACCTATTTAATTTACTATTCCCACTCCAATCTACATTTAATTGGGGTAGGTGCTGGACACTGAACCTATTGAATTTACTATACCCACTCCAATCTACTTTTAATTGAGGTAGGTGCTGGACACTGAACCTATTTAATTTACTATTCCAACTCCAATCTACATTTAATTAGGGTAGGTGCTGGACACTGAACTTATTTAATTTAATATTCCAACTCCATTTTACAGTTAATTAGGGTAGGTGCTGGACACTGAACCTATTTAATTTACTATTCCAACTCCAATCTACATTTAATTAGGGTAGGTTCTGGACACTGAACCTATTTAATTTACTATTCCAACTCCAATCTACATTTAATTGGGCCAGGTGCTGGACACAGAACCTATTTAATTTACTATTCCCACTCCATCTACATTTAATTGAGGTAGGTGCTGGACACTGAACTTTTTTAATTTACTATTCCAACTCCAATCTACATTTAATTGGGGTAGGTGCTGGACACTGAACCTATTTAATTTACTATTCCAACTCCAATCTACATTTAATTAGGGTAGGTGCTGGACACTGAACCTATTTAATTTACTATTTCCACTCCAATCTACATTTAATTGGGGTAGATGCTGGACACTGAAGCTATTTAATTTACTATTCCCACTCCAATCTACATTTAATCAGGGTAGGTGCTGGACACTGAACCTATTTAACCCCTTCGCTGCGGCGGCTATTCCGCCGCAGCGCTAAGGGGGCGGGGCGGCCGTGCGGTGGCCGCATGCTGGTGACGGAGCCGCTCCGTCACCAGCCTCAGTTGAGCTGTGCTGATGAGGGAGCGGTTCCGTCATGGCCCGCCCCGCTTAATAGAACGTTCAGCGCAGGCGCGAAATTTGCGCCGCGCATGAGCGGCGAGCGGGCCATGACGGAACCGCTCCGTCATCAGCACAGCGCACCCGCAGCTGATGATGGAGCGGTTCCGTCATCAGCGTGCAAGGGGTTAATTTACTATTCCCACTCCAATCTACTTTAATTGGGGTAGGTGCTGGACACTAAACCTATTTAATTTACTATTCCCACTCCAATCTACATTTAATTAGGGTAGGTGCTGGACACTGAACCTATTTAATTTACTATTCCAACTCCAATCTACATTTAATTAGGGTAGGTGCTGGACACTGAACCTATTTAATTTACTTTTCCCACTCCAATCTACATTTAATTGGGGTAGATGCTGGACACTGAACCTATTTAATTTACTATTCCTTCTCCAATCTACATTTAATTGGGGTAGGTGCTGGACACTGAACCTATTTAATTTACTATTCCAACTCCAATCTACATTTAATTAGGGTAGGTGCTGGGCACTGAACCTATTTAATTTACTATTCCGACTCCAATCTACATATACTTGGGGTAGGTGCTGGACACTAAACCTATTTAATTTACTATTCCCACTCGAATCTACATTTAATTGGGGTAGGTGCTGGACACTGAACCTATTTAATTTAATATTCCCACTCGAATCTACATTTAATTGGGGTAGGTGCTGGACACTGAACCTACTTAATTTACTATTCCCACTCCAATCTACATTTAATTGGGTTAAGTGCTGGACACTAAACCTATTTAATTTACTATTCCAACTCAAACCTAGATTTAATTTGGGTAAGTGCTGGACACTGAACCTATTTAATTTACTATTCCCACTCCAATCTACATTTAATTGGGGTAGGTGCTGGGCACTGAACCTATTTAATTTATTATTCCCAATCCAATCTACATTTAATTGGGGTAGGGGCTGGACACTGAACCTATTTAACCCCTTTCACGCTGATGACGAGCTGGGCTCGTCATGGCGTAGCCTCCTCGCACGCTGATGACGAGCCCAGCTCGTCACGTAACATGCGATTTAAAAAATTACAGCACAGGAGCGGAATTCCGCTAGCGCACATGGAGTTAATTTACTATTCCAACTCCAATCTACTTTAATTGGGGTAGGTGCTGGACACTGAACCTATTTAATTTACTATTCCCACTCCAATCTACATTTAATTGGGGTAGGTGCTGGACACTGAACCTATTTAATTTACTATTCCAACTTCAATCTACATTTAATTAGGGTAGGTGCAGGGGACTGAACTTATTTAATTTACTATTCCAACTCCATTTGACATTTAATTGGGGTAGGTGCTGGACAGTGAACCTATTTAATTTACTATTCCCACTCCAATCTACATTTAATTGGGTTAGGTGCTGGACACTGAACCTATATAATTTACTATTCCAACTCCAATCTACATTTAATTAGGGTAGGTGCTGGACACTGAACCTATGTAATGTACTATTCCCACTCCAATTTACATTTAATTGAGGTAGGTGCTGGACACTGAACCTATTTAATTTAATATTCCAACTCCAATCTACATTTAATTAGGGTAGGTGCTTGACACTGAACCTATTTAATTTACTATTCCCACTCCAATCTACATTTAATTGGGGTAGGTGCTGGACACTGAACCTATTGAATTTACTATACCCACTCCAATCTACTTTTAATTGAGGTAGGTGCTGGACACTGAACCTATTTAATTTACTATTCCAACTCCAATCTACATTTAATTAGGGTAGGTTCTGGACACTGAACCTATTTAATTCACTATTCCAACTCCAATCTACATTTAATTGGGGTAGATGCTGGACACTGAAGCTATTTAATTTACTATTCCCACTCCAATCTACATTTAATCAGGGTAGGTGCTGGACACTGAACCTATTTAACCCCTACGCTGCGGCGGCTATTCTGCCGCAGCGCTAAGGGGGCGGGGCGGCCGCGCGGCGGCCGCATGCTGGTGACGGACCCGCTCCGTTACCAGCCTCAGTTGAGCTGTGCTGATGGCGGAGCGGTTCCGTCATGGCCCGCCCCGCTCAATAGAACGTTCAGCGCAGGTGCGAAATTTGCGCTGCGCATGAGCGGCGAGCGGGCCATGACGGAACCGCTCCGTCATCAGCACAGCGCACCCGCAGCTGATGATGGAGCGGTTCCGTCATCAGCGTGCAAGGGGTTAATTTACTATTCCCACTCCAATCTACTTTAATTGGGGTAGGTGCTGGACACTGAACCTATTTAATTTACTATTCCCACTCCAATCTACATTTAATTAGGGTAGGTGCTGGACACTGAACCTATTTAATTTACTATTCCAACTCCAATCTTCATTTAATTAGGTCAGGTGCTGGACACTGAAACTATTTAATTTACTATTCCCACTCCAATCTACATTTAATTGGGGTAGGTGCTGGACACTGAACCTATTTATTTACTATTCCCACTCCAATCTACATTTAATTGGGGAAGGTGCTGGACACTGAACCTATTTAATTTACTATTCCAACTCCAATCTACATTTAATTGGGGTAGGTGCTGGACACTGAGCCTATTTAATTTACTATTCCAACTTCAATCTACATTTAATTAGGGTAGGTGCAGGGGACTGAACTTATTTAATTTACTATTCCAACTCCATTTGACATTTAATTGGGGTAGGTGCTGGACAGTGAACCTATTTAATTTACTATTCCCACTCCAATCTACATTTAATTGGGGTAGATGCTGGACACTGAACCTATTTAATTTACTATTCCCACTCCAATCTACATTTAATTGGGTTAAGTGCTGGACACTGAACCTATTTAATTTACTATTCCAACTCAAACCTAGATTTAATTTGGGTAAGTGCTGGACACTGAACCTATTTAATTTACTATTCCCACTCCAATCTACATTTAATTAGGGTAGGTGCTGGACACTGAGCCTATTTAATTTACTATTCCAACTCCAATCTACATTTAATTGAGGTAGGTGCTGGACACTGAACTTATTTAATTTACTATTCCAACTCCAATCTACATTTAATTAGGGTAGGTGCTGGACACTGAACCTATTTAATTTACTATTTCAACTCCAATCTACATTTAATTAGGGTAGGTGCTGGACACTGAACTTATTTAATTTACTATTCCAACTCCATTTGACATTTAATTGGGGTAGGTGCTGGACAGTGAACCTATTTAAATTACTATTCCCACTCCAATCTACAATTAATTGGGGTAGGTTCTGGACACTGAACCTATATAATTTACTATTCCAACTCCAATCTACATTTAATTAGGGTAGGTGCTGGACACTGAACCTATTTCATTTACTATTCCCACTCCAATCTACATTTAATTGAGGTAGGTGCTGGAAACTGAACCTATTTAATTTACTATTCCAACTCCAATCTACATTAAATTGGGTTAGGTGCTGGACACTGAACCTATTTAATTTACTATTCCAACTCCAATCTACATTTAATTAGGGTAGGTGCTGGACACTGAACCTATTTAATTTACTTTTCCCACTCCAATCTACATTTAATTGGGGTAGATGCTGGACACTGAACCTATTTAATTTACTATTCCTTCTCCAATCTACATTTAATTGGGGTAGGTGCTGGACACTGAACCTATTTAATTTACTATTCCAACTCCAATCTACATTTAATTAGGGTAGGTGCTGGGCACTGAACCTATTTAATTTACTATTCCGACTCCAATCTACATATACTTGGGGTAGGTGCTGGACACTAAACCTATTTAATTTACTATTCCCACTCGAATCTACATTTAATTGGGGTAGGTGCTGGACACTGAACCTATTTAATTTAATATTCCCACTCGAATCTACATTTAATTGGGGTAGGTGCTGGACACTGAACCTACTTAATTTACTATTCCCACTCCAATCTACATTTAATTGGGTTAAGTGCTGGACACTAAACCTATTTAATTTACTATTCCAACTCAAACCTAGATTTAATTTGGGTAAGTGCTGGACACTGAACCTATTTAATTTACTATTCCCACTCCAATCTACATTTAATTGGGGTAGGTGCTGGGCACTGAACCTATTTAATTTATTATTCCCAATCCAATCTACATTTAATTGGGGTAGGGGCTGGACACTGAACCTATTTAACCCCTTTCACGCTGATGACGAGCTGGGCTCGTCATGGCGTAGCCTCCTCGCACGCTGATGACGAGCCCAGCTCGTCACGTAACATGCGATTTAAAAAATTACAGCACAGGAGCGGAATTCCGCTAGCGCACATGGAGTTAATTTACTATTCCAACTCCAATCTACTTTAATTGGGGTAGGTGCTGGACACTGAACCTATTTAATTTACTATTCCCACTCCAATCTACATTTAATTGGGGTAGGTGCTGGACACTGAACCTATTTAATTTACTATTCCAACTTCAATCTACATTTAATTAGGGTAGGTGCAGGGGACTGAACTTATTTAATTTACTATTCCAACTCCATTTGACATTTAATTGGGGTAGGTGCTGGACAGTGAACCTATTTAATTTACTATTCCCACTCCAATCTACATTTAATTGGGTTAGGTGCTGGACACTGAACCTATATAATTTACTATTCCAACTCCAATCTACATTTAATTAGGGTAGGTGCTGGACACTGAACCTATGTAATGTACTATTCCCACTCCAATTTACATTTAATTGAGGTAGGTGCTGGACACTGAACCTATTTAATTTAATATTCCAACTCCAATCTACATTTAATTAGGGTAGGTGCTTGACACTGAACCTATTTAATTTACTATTCCCACTCCAATCTACATTTAATTGGGGTAGGTGCTGGACACTGAACCTATTGAATTTACTATACCCACTCCAATCTACTTTTAATTGAGGTAGGTGCTGGACACTGAACCTATTTAATTTACTATTCCAACTCCAATCTACATTTAATTAGGGTAGGTGCTGGACACTGAACTTATTTAATTTAATATTCCAACTCCATTTTACACTTAATTAGGGTAGGTGCTGGACACTGAACCTATTTAATTTACTATTCCAACTCCAATCTACATTTAATTAGGGTAGGTTCTGGACACTGAACCTATTTAATTTACTATTCCAACTCCAATCTACATTTAATTGGGCCAGGTGCTGGACACAGAACCTATTTAATTTACTATTCCCACTCCATCTACATTTAATTGAGGTAGGTGCTGGACACTGAACCTATTTAATTTACTATTTCCACTCCAATCTATATTTAATTGGGGTAGATGCTGGACACTGAAGCTATTTAATTTACTATTCCCACTCCAATCTACATTTAATCAGGGTAGGTGCTGGACACTGAACCTATTTAACCCCTACGCTGCGGCGGCTATTCTGCCGCAGCGCTAAGGGGGCCGGGCGGCCGCGCGGCGGCCGCATGCTGGTGACGCACCCGCTCCGTTACCAGCCTCAGTTGAGCTGTGCTGATGACGGAGCGGTTCCGTCATGGCCCGCCCCGCTCAATAGAACGTTCAGCGCAGGTGCGAAATTTGCGCTGCGCATGAGCGGCGAGCGGGCCATGACGGAACCGCTCCGTCATCAGCACAGCGCACCCGCAACTGATGATGGAGCGGTTCCGTCATCAGCGTGCAAGGGGTTAATTTACTATTCCCACTACAATCTACTTTAATTGGGGTAGGTGCTGGACACTGAACCTTTTAATTTACTATTCCCACTCCAATCTACATTTAATTAGGGTAGGTGCTGGACACTGAACCTATTTAATTTACTATTCCAACTCCAATCTTCATTTAATTAGGTCAGGTGCTGGACACTGAAACTATTTAATTTACTATTCCCACTCCAATCTACATTTAATTGGGGTAGGTGCTGGACACTGAACCTATTTAATTTACTATTCCCACTCCAATCTACATTTAATTGGGGAAGGTGCTGGACACTGAACCTATTTAATTTACTATTCCAACTCCAATCTACATTTAATTGGGGTAGGTGCTGGACACTGAGCCTATTTAATTTACGATTCCAACTTCAATCTACATTTAATTAGCGTAGGTGCAGGGGACTGAACTTATTTAATTTACTATTCAAACTCCATTTGACATTTAATTGGGGTAGGTGCTGGACAGTGAACCTATTTAATTTACTATTCCCACTCCAATCTACATTTAATTGGGTTAGGTGCTGGACACTGAACCTATATAATTTACTATTCCAACTCCAATCTACATTTAATTAGGGTAGGTGCTGGACACTGAACCTATGTAATGTACTATTCCCACTCCAATTTACATTTAATTGAGGTAGGTGCTGGACACTGAACCTATTTAATTTAACATTCCAACTCCAATCTACATTTAATTAGGGTAGGTGCTTGACACTGAACCTATTTAATTTACTATTCCCACTCCAATCTACATTTAATTGGGGTAGGTGCTGGACACTGAACCTATTGAATTTACTATACCCACTCCAATCTACTTTTAATTGAGGTAGGTGCTGGACACTGAACCTATTTAATTTACTATTCCAACTCCAATCTACATTTAATTAGGGTAGGTGCTGGACACGGAACTTATTTAATTTAATATTCCAACTCCATTTTACAGTTAATTAGGGTAGGTGCTGGACACTGAACCTATTTAATTTACTATTCCAACTCCAATCTACATTTAATTAGGGTAGGTTCTGGACACTGAACCTATTTAATTTACTATTCCAACTCCAATCTACATTTAATTGGGCCAGGTGCTGGACACAGAACCTATTTAATTTACTATTCCCACTCCATCTACATTTAATTGAGGTAGGTGCTGGACACTGAACTTTTTTAATTTACTATTCCAACTCCAATCTACATTTAATTGGGGTAGGTGCTGGACACTGAACCTATTTAATTTACTATTCCAACTCCAATCTACATTTAATTAGGGTAGGTGCTGGACACTGAACCTATTTAATTTACTATTTCCACTCCAATCTACATTTAATTGGGGTAGATGCTGGACACTGAAGCTATTTAATTTACTATTCCCACTCCAATCTACATTTAATCAGGGTAGGTGCTGGACACTGAACCTATTTAACCCCTTCGCTGCGGCGGCTATTCCGCCGCAGCGCTAAGGGGGCGGGGCGGCCGTGCGGTGGCCGCATGCTGGTGACGGAGCCGCTCCGTCACCAGCCTCAGTTGAGCTGTGCTGATGAGGGAGCGGTTCCGTCATGGCCCGCCCCGCTTAATAGAACGTTCAGCGCAGGCGCGAAATTTGCGCCGCGCATGAGCGGCGAGCGGGCCATGACGGAACCGCTCCGTCATCAGCACAGCGCACCCGCAGCTGATGATGGAGCGGTTCCGTCATCAGCGTGCAAGGGGTTAATTTACTATTCCCACTCCAATCTACTTTAATTGGGGTAGGTGCTGGACACTAAACCTATTTAATTTACTATTCCCACTCCAATCTACATTTAATTAGGGTAGGTGCTGGACACTGAACCTATTTAATTTACTATTCCAACTCCAATCTACATTTAATTAGGGTAGGTGCTGGACACTGAACCTATTTAATTTACTTTTCCCACTCCAATCTACATTTAATTGGGGTAGATGCTGGACACTGAACCTATTTAATTTACTATTCCTTCTCCAATCTACATTTAATTGGGGTAGGTGCTGGACACTGAACCTATTTAATTTACTATT
Source organism: Lissotriton vulgaris (assembly GCF_964263255.1). Classification (NCBI taxonomy): domain Eukaryota; kingdom Metazoa; phylum Chordata; class Amphibia; order Caudata; family Salamandridae; genus Lissotriton; species Lissotriton vulgaris. The sequence goes on along the minus strand of NW_028243068.1, from coordinate 30,064 downwards.
CCAACTCCAATCTACATTTAATTAGGGTAGGTGCTGGGCACTGAACCTATTTAATTTACTATTCCGACTCCAATCTACATATACTTGGGGTAGGTGCTGGACACTAAACCTATTTAATTTACTATTCCCACTCGAATCTACATTTAATTGGGGTAGGTGCTGGACACTGAACCTATTTAATTTAATATTCCCACTCGAATCTACATTTAATTGGGGTAGGTGCTGGACACTGAACCTACTTAATTTACTATTCCCACTCCAATCTACATTTAATTGGGTTAAGTGCTGGACACTAAACCTATTTAATTTACTATTCCAACTCAAACCTAGATTTAATTTGGGTAAGTGCTGGACACTGAACCTATTTAATTTACTATTCCCACTCCAATCTACATTTAATTGGGGTAGGTGCTGGGCACTGAACCTATTTAATTTATTATTCCCAATCCAATCTACATTTAATTGGGGTAGGGGCTGGACACTGAACCTATTTAACCCCTTTCACGCTGATGACGAGCTGGGCTCGTCATGGCGTAGCCTCCTCGCACGCTGATGACGAGCCCAGCTCGTCACGTAACATGCGATTTAAAAAATTACAGCACAGGAGCGGAATTCCGCTAGCGCACATGGAGTTAATTTACTATTCCAACTCCAATCTACTTTAATTGGGGTAGGTGCTGGACACTGAACCTATTTAATTTACTATTCCCACTCCAATCTACATTTAATTGGGGTAGGTGCTGGACACTGAACCTATTTAATTTACTATTCCAACTTCAATCTACATTTAATTAGGGTAGGTGCAGGGGACTGAACTTATTTAATTTACTATTCCAACTCCATTTGACATTTAATTGGGGTAGGTGCTGGACAGTGAACCTATTTAATTTACTATTCCCACTCCAATCTACATTTAATTGGGTTAGGTGCTGGACACTGAACCTATATAATTTACTATTCCAACTCCAATCTACATTTAATTAGGGTAGGTGCTGGACACTGAACCTATGTAATGTACTATTCCCACTCCAATTTACATTTAATTGAGGTAGGTGCTGGACACTGAACCTATTTAATTTAATATTCCAACTCCAATCTACATTTAATTAGGGTAGGTGCTTGACACTGAACCTATTTAATTTACTATTCCCACTCCAATCTACATTTAATTGGGGTAGGTGCTGGACACTGAACCTATTGAATTTACTATACCCACTCCAATCTACTTTTAATTGAGGTAGGTGCTGGACACTGAACCTATTTAATTTACTATTCCAACTCCAATCTACATTTAATTAGGGTAGGTGCTGGACACTGAACTTATTTAATTTAATATTCCAACTCCATTTTACACTTAATTAGGGTAGGTGCTGGACACTGAACCTATTTAATTTACTATTCCAACTCCAATCTACATTTAATTAGGGTAGGTTCTGGACACTGAACCTATTTAATTTACTATTCCAACTCCAATCTACATTTAATTGGGCCAGGTGCTGGACACAGAACCTATTTAATTTACTATTCCCACTCCATCTACATTTAATTGAGGTAGGTGCTGGACACTGAACCTATTTAATTTACTATTTCCACTCCAATCTATATTTAATTGGGGTAGATGCTGGACACTGAAGCTATTTAATTTACTATTCCCACTCCAATCTACATTTAATCAGGGTAGGTGCTGGACACTGAACCTATTTAACCCCTACGCTGCGGCGGCTATTCTGCCGCAGCGCTAAGGGGGCCGGGCGGCCGCGCGGCGGCCGCATGCTGGTGACGCACCCGCTCCGTTACCAGCCTCAGTTGAGCTGTGCTGATGACGGAGCGGTTCCGTCATGGCCCACCCCGCTCAATAGAACGTTCAGCGCAGGTGCGAAATTTGCGCTGCGCATGAGCGGCGAGCGGGCCATGACGGAACCGCTCCGTCATCAGCACAGCGCACCCGCAACTGATGATGGAGCGGTTCCGTCATCAGCGTGCAAGGGGTTAATTTACTATTCCCACTACAATCTACTTTAATTGGGGTAGGTGCTGGACACTGAACCTTTTAATTTACTATTCCCACTCCAATCTACATTTAATTAGGGTAGGTGCTGGACACTGAACCTATTTAATTTACTATTCCAACTCCAATCTTCATTTAATTAGGTCAGGTGCTGGACACTGAAACTATTTAATTTACTATTCCCACTCCAATCTACATTTAATTGGGGTAGGTGCTGGACACTGAACCTATTTAATTTACTATTCCCACTCCAATCTACATTTAATTGGGGAAGGTGCTGGACACTGAACCTATTTAATTTACTATTCCAACTCCAATCTACATTTAATTGGGGTAGGTGCTGGACACTGAGCCTATTTAATTTACGATTCCAACTTCAATCTACATTTAATTAGCGTAGGTGCAGGGGACTGAACTTATTTAATTTACTATTCAAACTCCATTTGACATTTAATTGGGGTAGGTGCTGGACAGTGAACCTATTTAATTTACTATTCCCACTCCAATCTACATTTAATTGGGTTAGGTGCTGGACACTGAACCTATATAATTTACTATTCCAACTCCAATCTACATTTAATTAGGGTAGGTGCTGGACACTGAACCTATGTAATGTACTATTCCCACTCCAATTTACATTTAATTGAGGTAGGTGCTGGACACTGAACCTATTTAATTTAATATTCCAACTCCAATCTACATTTAATTAGGGTAGGTGCTTGACACTGAACCTATTTAATTTACTATTCCCACTCCAATCTACATTTAATTGGGGTAGGTGCTGGACACTGAACCTATTGAATTTACTATACCCACTCCAATCTACTTTTAATTGAGGTAGGTGCTGGACACTGAACCTATTTAATTTACTATTCCAACTCCAATCTACATTTAATTAGGGTAGGTGCTGGACACTGAACTTATTTAATTTAATATTCCAACTCCATTTTACAGTTAATTAGGGTAGGTGCTGGACACTGAACCTATTTAATTTACTATTCCAACTCCAATCTACATTTAATTAGGGTAGGTTCTGGACACTGAACCTATTTAATTTACTATTCCAACTCCAATCTACATTTAATTGGGCCAGGTGCTGGACACAGAACCTATTTAATTTACTATTCCCACTCCATCTACATTTAATTGAGGTAGGTGCTGGACACTGAACTTTTTTAATTTACTATTCCAACTCCAATCTACATTTAATTGGGGTAGGTGCTGGACACTGAACCTATTTAATTTACTATTCCAACTCCAATCTACATTTAATTAGGGTAGGTGCTGGACACTGAACCTATTTAATTTACTATTTCCACTCCAATCTACATTTAATTGGGGTAGATGCTGGACACTGAAGCTATTTAATTTACTATTCCCACTCCAATCTACATTTAATCAGGGTAGGTGCTGGACACTGAACCTATTTAACCCCTTCGCTGCGGCGGCTATTCCGCCGCAGCGCTAAGGGGGCGGGGCGGCCGTGCGGTGGCCGCATGCTGGTGACGGAGCCGCTCCGTCACCAGCCTCAGTTGAGCTGTGCTGATGAGGGAGCGGTTCCGTCATGGCCCGCCCCGCTTAATAGAACGTTCAGCGCAGGCGCGAAATTTGCGCCGCGCATGAGCGGCGAGCGGGCCATGACGGAACCGCTCCGTCATCAGCACAGCGCACCCGCAGCTGATGATGGAGCGGTTCCGTCATCAGCGTGCAAGGGGTTAATTTACTATTCCCACTCCAATCTACTTTAATTGGGGTAGGTGCTGGACACTAAACCTATTTAATTTACTATTCCCACTCCAATCTACATTTAATTAGGGTAGGTGCTGGACACTGAGCCTATTTAATTTACTATTCCAACTCCAATCTACATTTAATTGAGGTAGGTGCTGGACACTGAACTTATTTAATTTACTATTCCAACTCCAATCTACATTTAATTAGGGTAGGTGCTGGACACTGAACCTATTTAATTTACTATTTCAACTCCAATCTACATTTAATTAGGGTAGGTGCTGGACACTGAACTTATTTAATTTACTATTCCAACTCCATTTGACATTTAATTGGGGTAGGTGCTGGACAGTGAACCTATTTAAATTACTATTCCCACTCCAATCTACAATTAATTGGGGTAGGTTCTGGACACTGAACCTATATAATTTACTATTCCAACTCCAATCTACATTTAATTAGGGTAGGTGCTGGACACTGAACCTATTTCATTTACTATTCCCACTCCAATCTACATTTAATTGAGGTAGGTGCTGGAAACTGAACCTATTTAATTTACTATTCCAACTCCAATCTACATTAAATTGGGTTAGGTGCTGGACACTGAACCTATTTAATTTACTATTCCAACTCCAATCTACATTTAATTAGGGTAGGTGCTGGACACTGAACCTATTTAATTTACTTTTCCCACTCCAATCTACATTTAATTGGGGTAGATGCTGGACACTGAACCTATTTAATTTACTATTCCTTCTCCAATCTACATTTAATTGGGGTAGGTGCTGGACACTGAACCTATTTAATTTACTATTCCGACTCCAATCTACATATACTTGGGGTAGGTGCTGGACACTAAACCTATTTAATTTACTATTCCCACTCCAATGTACATTTAATTGGGGTAGGTGCTGGACACTGAACCTATTTAATTTAATATTCCCACTCAAATCTACATTTAATTGGGGTAGGTGCTGGACACTGAACCTACTTAATTTACTATTCCCACTCCAATCTACATTTAATTGGGTTAAGTGCTGGACACTGAACCTATTTAATTTACTATTCCAACTCAAACCTAGATTTAATTTGGGTAAGTGCTTGACACTGAACCTATTTAATTTACTATTCCCACTCCAATCTACATTTAATTGGGGTAGGTGCTGGGCACTGAACCTATTTAATTCATTATTCCCAATCCAATCTACATTTAATTGGGGTAGGGGCTGGACACTGAACCTATTTAACCCCTTTCACGCTGATGACAAGCTGGGCTCGTCATGGCGTAGCCTCCTCGCACGCTGATGACGAGCCCAGCTCGTCACGTAACATGCGATTTAAAAAATTACAGCACAGGAGCGGAATTCCGCTAGCGCACATGGAGTTAATTTACTATTCCAACTCCAATCTACTTTAATTGGGGTAGGTGCTGGACACTGAACCTATTTAATTTACTATTCCCACTCCAATCTACATTTAATTGGGGTAAGTGCTGGACACTGAACCTATTTAAATTACTATTCCAACTTCAATCTACATTTAATTAGGGTAGGTGCAGGGGACTGAACTTATTTAATTTACTATTCCAACTCCATTTGACATTTAATTGGGGTAGGTGCTGGACAGTGAACCTATTTAATTTACTATTCCCACTCCAATCTACATTTAATTGGGTTAGGTGCTGGACACTGAACCTATATAATTTACTATTCCAACTCCAATCTACATTTAATTAGGGTAGGTGCTGGACACTGAACCTATGTAATGTACTATTCCCACTCCAATTTACATTTAATTGCGGTAGGTGCTGGACACTGCACCTATTTAATTTAATATTCCAACTCCAATCTACATTTAATTAGGGTAGGTGCTTGACACTGAACCTATTTAATTTACTATTCCCACTCCAATCTACATTTAATTGGGGTAGGTGCTGGACACTGAACCTATTGAATTTACTATACCCACTCCAATCTACTTTTAATTGAGGTAGGTGCTGGACACTGAACCTATTTAATTTACTATTCCAACTCCAATCTACATTTAATTAGGGTAGGTGCTGGACACTGAACTTATTTAATTTAATATTCCAACTCCATTTTACACTTAATTAGGGTAGGTGCTGGACACTGAACCTATTTAATTTACTATTCCAACTCCAATCTACATTTAATTAGGGTAGGTTCTGGACACTGAACCTATTTAATTTACTATTCCAACTCCAATCTACATTTAATTGGGGTAGATGCTGGACACTGAAGCTATTTAATTTACTATTCCCACTCCAATCTACATTTAATCAGGGTAGGTGCTGGACACTGAACCTATTTAACCCCTACGCTGCGGCGGCTATTCTGCCGCAGCGCTAAGGGGGCGGGGCGGCCGCGCGGCGGCCGCATGCTGGTGACGGACCCGCTCCGTTACCAGCCTCAGTTGAGCTGTGCTGATGGCGGAGCGGTTCCGTCATGGCCCGCCCCGCTCAATAGAACGTTCAGCGCAGGTGCGAAATTTGCGCTGCGCATGAGCGGCGAGCGGGCCATGACGGAACCGCTCCGTCATCAGCACAGCGCACCCGCAGCTGATGATGGAGCGGTTCCGTCATCAGCGTGCAAGGGGTTAATTTACTATTCCCACTCCAATCTACTTTAATTGGGGTAGGTGCTGGACACTGAACCTATTTAATTTACTATTCCCACTCCAATCTACATTTAATTGGGGTAGGTGCTGGACACTGAACCTATTTATTTACTATTCCCACTCCAATCTACATTTAATTGGGGAAGGTGCTGGACACTGAACCTATTTAATTTACTATTCCAACTCCAATCTACATTTAATTGGGGTAGGTGCTGGACACTGAGCCTATTTAATTTACTATTCCAACTTCAATCTACATTTAATTAGGGTAGGTGCAGGGGACTGAACTTATTTAATTTACTATTCCAACTCCATTTGACATTTAATTGGGGTAGGTGCTGGACAGTGAACCTATTTAATTTACTATTCCCACTCCAATCTACATTTAATTGGGGTAGATGCTGGACACTGAACCTATTTAATTTACTATTCCCACTCCAATCTACATTTAATTGGGTTAAGTGCTGGACACTGAACCTATTTAATTTACTATTCCAACTCAAACCTAGATTTAATTTGGGTAAGTGCTGGACACTGAACCTATTTAATTTACTATTCCCACTCCAATCTACATTTAATTAGGGTAGGTGCTGGACACTGAGCCTATTTAATTTACTATTCCAACTCCAATCTACATTTAATTGAGGTAGGTGCTGGACACTGAACTTATTTAATTTACTATTCCAACTCCAATCTACATTTAATTAGGGTAGGTGCTGGACACTGAACCTATTTAATTTACTATTTCAACTCCAATCTACATTTAATTAGGGTAGGTGCTGGACACTGAACTTATTTAATTTACTATTCCAACTCCATTTGACATTTAATTGGGGTAGGTGCTGGACAGTGAACCTATTTAAATTACTATTCCCACTCCAATCTACAATTAATTGGGGTAGGTTCTGGACACTGAACCTATATAATTTACTATTCCAACTCCAATCTACATTTAATTAGGGTAGGTGCTGGACACTGAACCTATTTCATTTACTATTCCCACTCCAATCTACATTTAATTGAGGTAGGTGCTGGAAACTGAACCTATTTAATTTACTATTCCAACTCCAATCTACATTAAATTGGGTTAGGTGCTGGACACTGAACCTATTTAATTTACTATTCCAACTCCAATCTACATTTAATTAGGGTAGGTGCTGGACACTGAACCTATTTAATTTACTTTTCCCACTCCAATCTACATTTAATTGGGGTAGATGCTGGACACTGAACCTATTTAATTTACTATTCCTTCTCCAATCTACATTTAATTGGGGTAGGTGCTGGACACTGAACCTATTTAATTTACTATTCCAACTCCAATCTACATTTAATTAGGGTAGGTGCTGGGCACTGAACCTATTTAATTTACTATTCCGACTCCAATCTACATATACTTGGGGTAGGTGCTGGACACTAAACCTATTTAATTTACTATTCCCACTCGAATCTACATTTAATTGGGGTAGGTGCTGGACACTGAACCTATTTAATTTAATATTCCCACTCGAATCTACATTTAATTGGGGTAGGTGCTGGACACTGAACCTACTTAATTTACTATTCCCACTCCAATCTACATTTAATTGGGTTAAGTGCTGGACACTAAACCTATTTAATTTACTATTCCAACTCAAACCTAGATTTAATTTGGGTAAGTGCTGGACACTGAACCTATTTAATTTACTATTCCCACTCCAATCTACATTTAATTGGGGTAGGTGCTGGGCACTGAACCTATTTAATTTATTATTCCCAATCCAATCTACATTTAATTGGGGTAGGGGCTGGACACTGAACCTATTTAACCCCTTTCACGCTGATGACGAGCTGGGCTCGTCATGGCGTAGCCTCCTCGCACGCTGATGACGAGCCCAGCTCGTCACGTAACATGCGATTTAAAAAATTACAGCACAGGAGCGGAATTCCGCTAGCGCACATGGAGTTAATTTACTATTCCAACTCCAATCTACTTTAATTGGGGTAGGTGCTGGACACTGAACCTATTTAATTTACTATTCCCACTCCAATCTACATTTAATTGGGGTAGGTGCTGGACACTGAACCTATTTAATTTACTATTCCAACTTCAATCTACATTTAATTAGGGTAGGTGCAGGGGACTGAACTTATTTAATTTACTATTCCAACTCCATTTGACATTTAATTGGGGTAGGTGCTGGACAGTGAACCTATTTAATTTACTATTCCCACTCCAATCTACATTTAATTGGGTTAGGTGCTGGACACTGAACCTATATAATTTACTATTCCAACTCCAATCTACATTTAATTAGGGTAGGTGCTGGACACTGAACCTATGTAATGTACTATTCCCACTCCAATTTACATTTAATTGAGGTAGGTGCTGGACACTGAACCTATTTAATTTAATATTCCAACTCCAATCTACATTTAATTAGGGTAGGTGCTTGACACTGAACCTATTTAATTTACTATTCCCACTCCAATCTACATTTAATTGGGGTAGGTGCTGGACACTGAACCTATTGAATTTACTATACCCACTCCAATCTACTTTTAATTGAGGTAGGTGCTGGACACTGAACCTATTTAATTTACTATTCCAACTCCAATCTACATTTAATTAGGGTAGGTGCTGGACACTGAACTTATTTAATTTAATATTCCAACTCCATTTTACACTTAATTAGGGTAGGTGCTGGACACTGAACCTATTTAATTTACTATTCCAACTCCAATCTACATTTAATTAGGGTAGGTTCTGGACACTGAACCTATTTAATTTACTATTCCAACTCCAATCTACATTTAATTGGGCCAGGTGCTGGACACAGAACCTATTTAATTTACTATTCCCACTCCATCTACATTTAATTGAGGTAGGTGCTGGACACTGAACCTATTTAATTTACTATTTCCACTCCAATCTATATTTAATTGGGGTAGATGCTGGACACTGAAGCTATTTAATTTACTATTCCCACTCCAATCTACATTTAATCAGGGTAGGTGCTGGACACTGAACCTATTTAACCCCTACGCTGCGGCGGCTATTCTGCCGCAGCGCTAAGGGGGCCGGGCGGCCGCGCGGCGGCCGCATGCTGGTGACGCACCCGCTCCGTTACCAGCCTCAGTTGAGCTGTGCTGATGACGGAGCGGTTCCGTCATGGCCCGCCCCGCTCAATAGAACGTTCAGCGCAGGTGCGAAATTTGCGCTGCGCATGAGCGGCGAGCGGGCCATGACGGAACCGCTCCGTCATCAGCACAGCGCACCCGCAACTGATGATGGAGCGGTTCCGTCATCAGCGTGCAAGGGGTTAATTTACTATTCCCACTACAATCTACTTTAATTGGGGTAGGTGCTGGACACTGAACCTTTTAATTTACTATTCCCACTCCAATCTACATTTAATTAGGGTAGGTGCTGGACACTGAACCTATTTAATTTACTATTCCAACTCCAATCTTCATTTAATTAGGTCAGGTGCTGGACACTGAAACTATTTAATTTACTATTCCCACTCCAATCTACATTTAATTGGGGTAGGTGCTGGACACTGAACCTATTTAATTTACTATTCCCACTCCAATCTACATTTAATTGGGGAAGGTGCTGGACACTGAACCTATTTAATTTACTATTCCAACTCCAATCTACATTTAATTGGGGTAGGTGCTGGACACTGAGCCTATTTAATTTACGATTCCAACTTCAATCTACATTTAATTAGCGTAGGTGCAGGGGACTGAACTTATTTAATTTACTATTCAAACTCCATTTGACATTTAATTGGGGTAGGTGCTGGACAGTGAACCTATTTAATTTACTATTCCCACTCCAATCTACATTTAATTGGGTTAGGTGCTGGACACTGAACCTATATAATTTACTATTCCAACTCCAATCTACATTTAATTAGGGTAGGTGCTGGACACTGAACCTATGTAATGTACTATTCCCACTCCAATTTACATTTAATTGAGGTAGGTGCTGGACACTGAACCTATTTAATTTAATATTCCAACTCCAATCTACATTTAATTAGGGTAGGTGCTTGACACTGAACCTATTTAATTTACTATTCCCACTCCAATCTACATTTAATTGGGGTAGGTGCTGGACACTGAACCTATTGAATTTACTATACCCACTCCAATCTACTTTTAATTGAGGTAGGTGCTGGACACTGAACCTATTTAATTTACTATTCCAACTCCAATCTACATTTAATTAGGGTAGGTGCTGGACACTGAACTTATTTAATTTAATATTCCAACTCCATTTTACAGTTAATTAGGGTAGGTGCTGGACACTGAACCTATTTAATTTACTATTCCAACTCCAATCTACATTTAATTAGGGTAGGTTCTGGACACTGAACCTATTTAATTTACTATTCCAACTCCAATCTACATTTAATTGGGCCAGGTGCTGGACACAGAACCTATTTAATTTACTATTCCCACTCCATCTACATTTAATTGAGGTAGGTGCTGGACACTGAACTTTTTTAATTTACTATTCCAACTCCAATCTACATTTAATTGGGGTAGGTGCTGGACACTGAACCTATTTAATTTACTATTCCAACTCCAATCTACATTTAATTAGGGTAGGTGCTGGACACTGAACCTATTTAATTTACTATTTCCACTCCAATCTACATTTAATTGGGGTAGATGCTGGACACTGAAGCTATTTAATTTACTATTCCCACTCCAATCTACATTTAATCAGGGTAGGTGCTGGACACTGAACCTATTTAACCCCTTCGCTGCGGCGGCTATTCCGCCGCAGCGCTAAGGGGGCGGGGCGGCCGTGCGGTGGCCGCATGCTGGTGACGGAGCCGCTCCGTCACCAGCCTCAGTTGAGCTGTGCTGATGAGGGAGCGGTTCCGTCATGGCCCGCCCCGCTTAATAGAACGTTCAGCGCAGGCGCGAAATTTGCGCCGCGCATGAGCGGCGAGCGGGCCATCACGGAACCGCTCCGTCATCAGCACAGCGCACCCGCAGCTGATGATGGAGCGGTTGCGTCATCAGCGTGCAAGGGGTTAATTTACTATTCCCACTCCAATCTACTTTAATTGGGGTAGGTGCTGGACACTAAACCTATTTAATTTACTATTCCCACTCCAATCTACATTTAATTAGGGTAGGTGCTGGACACTGAGCCTATTTAATTTACTATTCCAACTCCAATCTACATTTAATTGAGGTAGGTGCTGGACACTGAACTTATTTAATTTACTATTCCAACTCCAATCTACATTTAATTAGGGTAGGTGCTGGACACTGAACCTATTTAATTTACTATTTCAACTCCAATCTACATTTAATTAGGGTAGGTGCTGGACACTGAACTTATTTAATTTACTATTCCAACTCCATTTGACATTTAATTGGGGTAGGTGCTGGACAGTGAACCTATTTAAATTACTATTCCCACTCCAATCTACAATTAATTGGGGTAGGTTCTGGACACTGAACCTATATAATTTACTATTCCAACTCCAATCTACATTTAATTAGGGTAGGTGCTGGACACTGAACCTATTTCATTTACTATTCCCACTCCAATCTACATTTAATTGAGGTAGGTGCTGGAAACTGAACCTATTTAATTTACTATTCCAACTCCAATCTACATTAAATTGGGTTAGGTGCTGGACACTGAACCTATTTAATTTACTATTCCAACTCCAATCTACATTTAATTAGGGTAGGTGCTGGACACTGAACCTATTTAATTTACTTTTCCCACTCCAATCTACATTTAATTGGGGTAGATGCTGGACACTGAACCTATTTAATTTACTATTCCTTCTCCAATCTACATTTAATTGGGGTAGGTGCTGGACACTGAACCTATTTAATTTACTATTCCGACTCCAATCTACATATACTTGGGGTAGGTGCTGGACACTAAACCTATTTAATTTACTATTCCCACTCCAATGTACATTTAATTGGGGTAGGTGCTGGACACTGAACCTATTTAATTTAATATTCCCACTCAAATCTACATTTAATTGGGGTAGGTGCTGGACACTGAACCTACTTAATTTACTATTCCCACTCCAATCTACATTTAATTGGGTTAAGTGCTGGACACTGAACCTATTTAATTTACTATTCCAACTCAAACCTAGATTTAATTTGGGTAAGTGCTTGACACTGAACCTATTTAATTTACTATTCCCACTCCAATCTACATTTAATTGGGGTAGGTGCTGGGCACTGAACCTATTTAATTCATTATTCCCAATCCAATCTACATTTAATTGGGGTAGGGGCTGGACACTGAATCTATTTAACCCCTTTCACGCTGATGACAAGCTGGGCTCGTCATGGCGTAGCCTCCTCGCACGCTGATGACGAGCCCAGCTCGTCACGTAACATGCGATTTAAAAAATTACAGCACAGGAGCGGAATTCCGCTAGCGCACATGGAGTTAATTTACTATTCCAACTCCAATCTACTTTAATTGGGGTAGGTGCTGGACACTGAACCTATTTAATTTACTATTCCCACTCCAATCTACATTTAATTGGGGTAAGTGCTGGACACTGAACCTATTTAAATTACTATTCCAACTTCAATCTACATTTAATTAGGGTAGGTGCAGGGGACTGAACTTATTTAATTTACTATTCCAACTCCATTTGACATTTAATTGGGGTAGGTGCTGGACAGTGAACCTATTTAATTTACTATTCCCACTCCAATCTACATTTAATTGGGTTAGGTGCTGGACACTGAACCTATATAATTTACTATTCCAACTCCAATCTACATTTAATTAGGGTAGGTGCTGGACACTGAACCTATGTAATGTACTATTCCCACTCCAATTTACATTTAATTGCGGTAGGTGCTGGACACTGCACCTATTTAATTTAATATTCCAACTCCAATCTACATTTAATTAGGGTAGGTGCTTGACACTGAACCTATTTAATTTACTATTCCCACTCCAATCTACATTTAATTGGGGTAGGTGCTGGACACTGAACCTATTGAATTTACTATACCCACTCCAATCTACTTTTAATTGAGGTAGGTGCTGGACACTGAACCTATTTAATTTACTATTCCAACTCCAATCTACATTTAATTAGGGTAGGTGCTGGACACTGAACTTATTTAATTTAATATTCCAACTCCATTTTACACTTAATTAGGGTAGGTGCTGGACACTGAACCTATTTAATTTACTATTCCAACTCCAATCTACATTTAATTAGGGTAGGTTCTGGACACTGAACCTATTTAATTTACTATTCCAACTCCAATCTACATTTAATTGGGGTAGATGCTGGACACTGAAGCTATTTAATTTACTATTCCCACTCCAATCTACATTTAATCAGGGTAGGTGCTGGACACTGAACCTATTTAACCCCTACGCTGCGGCGGCTATTCTGCCGCAGCGCTAAGGGGGCGGGGCGGCCGCGCGGCGGCCGCATGCTGGTGACGGACCCGCTCCGTTACCAGCCTCAGTTGAGCTGTGCTGATGGCGGAGCGGTTCCGTCATGGCCCGCCCCGCTCAATAGAACGTTCAGCGCAGGTGCGAAATTTGCGCTGCGCATGAGCGGCGAGCGGGCCATGACGGAACCGCTCCGTCATCAGCACAGCGCACCCGCAGCTGATGATGGAGCGGTTCCGTCATCAGCGTGCAAGGGGTTAATTTACTATTCCCACTCCAATCTACTTTAATTGGGGTAGGTGCTGGACACTGAACCTATTTAATTTACTATTCCCACTCCAATCTACATTTAATTAGGGTAGGTGCTGGACACTGAACCTATTTAATTTACTATTCCAACTCCAATCTTCATTTAATTAGGTCAGGTGCTGGACACTGAAACTATTTAATTTACTATTCCCACTCCAATCTACATTTAATTGGGGTAGGTGCTGGACACTGAACCTATTTATTTACTATTCCCACTCCAATCTACATTTAATTGGGGAAGGTGCTGGACACTGAACCTATTTAATTTACTATTCCAACTCCAATCTACATTTAATTGGGGTAGGTGCTGGACACTGAGCCTATTTAATTTACTATTCCAACTTCAATCTACATTTAATTAGGGTAGGTGCAGGGGACTGAACTTATTTAATTTACTATTCCAACTCCATTTGACATTTAATTGGGGTAGGTGCTGGACAGTGAACCTATTTAATTTACTATTCCCACTCCAATCTACATTTAATTGGGGTAGATGCTGGACACTGAACCTATTTAATTTACTATTCCCACTCCAATCTACATTTAATTGGGTTAAGTGCTGGACACTGAACCTATTTAATTTACTATTCCAACTCAAACCTAGATTTAATTTGGGTAAGTGCTGGACACTGAACCTATTTAATTTACTATTCCCACTCCAATCTACATTTAATTGGGGTAGGTGCTGGGCACTGAACCTATTTAATTTATTATTCCCAATCCAATCTACATTTAATTGGGGTAGGGGCTGGACACTGAACCTATTTAACCCCTTTCACGCTGATGACGAGCTGGGCTCGTCATGGCATAGCCTCCTCGCACGCTGATGACGAGCCCAGCTCGTCACGTAACATGCGATTTAAAAAATTACAGCACAGGAGCGGAATTCCGCTAGCGCACATGGAGTTAATTTACTATTCCAACTCCCATCTACTTTAATTGGGGTAGGTGCTGGACACTGAACCTATTTAATTTACTATTCCCACTCCATTCTACATTTAATTGGGGTAGGTGCTGGACACTGAACCTATTTAATTTACTATTCCAACTTCAATCTACATTTAATTAGGGTAGGTGCAGGGGACTGAACTTATTTAATTTACTATTCCAACTCCATTTGACATTTAATTGGGGTAGGTGCTGGACAGTGAACCTATTTAATTTACTATTCCCACTCCAATCTACATTTAATTGGGTTAGGTGCTGGACACTGAACCTATATAATTTACTATTCCAACTCCAATCTACATTTAATTAGGGTAGGTGCTGGACACTGAACCTATGTAATGTACTATTCCCACTCCAATTTACATTTAATTGAGGTAGGTGCTGGACACTGAACCTATTTAATTTGATATTCCAACTCCAATCTACATTTAATTAGGGTAGGTGCTTGACACTGAACCTATTTAATTTACTATTCCCACTCCAATCTACATTTAATTGGGGTAGGTGCTGGACACTGAACCTATTGAATTTACTATACCCACTCCAATCTACTTTTAATTGAGGTAGGTGCTGGACACTGAACCTATTTAATTTACTATTCCAACTCCAATCTACATTTAATTAGGGTAGGTGCTGGTTACTGAACTTATTTAATTTAATATTCCAACTCCATTTTACACTTAATTAGGGTAGGTGCTGGACACTGAACCTATTTAATTTACTATTCCAACTCCAATCTACATTTAATTAGGGTAGGTTCTGGACACTGAACCTATTTAATTTACTATTCCAACTCCAATCTACATTTAATTGGGCCAGGTGCTGGACACAGAACCTATTTAATTTACTATTCCCACTCCATCTACATTTAATTGAGGTAGGTGCTGGACACTGAACCTATTTAATTTACTATTTCCACTCCAATCTACATTTAATTGGGGTAGATGCTGGACACTGAAGCTATTTAATTTACTATTCCCACTCCAATCTACATTTAATCAGGGTAGGTGCTGGACACTGAACCTATTTAACCCCTTCGCTGCGGCGGCTATTCTGCCGCAGCGATAAGGGGGTGGGGTGGCCGCGCGGCGGCCGCATGCTGGTGACGGATCCGCTCCGTTACCAGCCTCAGTTGAGCTGTGCTGATGACGTAGCGGTTCCGTCATGGCCCGCCCCGCTCAATAGAACGTTCAGCGCAGGTGCGAAATTCGCGCTGCGCATGAGCGGCGAGCGGGCCATGACGGAACCGCTCCGTCATCAGCACAGCGCACCCGCAGCTGATGATGGAGCGGTTCCGTCATCAGCGTGCAAGGGGTTAATTTACTATTCCCACTCCAATCTACTTTAATTGGGGTAGGTGCTGGACACTGAACCTATTTAATTTACTATTCCCACTCCAATCTACATTTAATTAGGGTAGGTGCTGGACACTGAACCTATTTAATTTATTATTCCAACTCCAATCTTCATTTAATTAGGGCAGGTGCTGGACACTGAAACTATTTAATTTACTATTCCCACTCCAATCTACATTTAATTGGGGTAGGTGCTGGACACTGAACCTATTTAATTTACTATTCCCACTCCAATCTACATTTAATTGGGGAAGGTGCTGGACACTGAACCTATTTAATTTACTATTCCAACTCCAATCTACATTTAATTAGGGTAGGTGCTGGACACTGAATTTATTTAATTTAATATTCCAACTCCATTTTACATTTAATTAGGGTAGGTGCTGGACACTGAACCTATTTAATTTACTATTCCAACTCCAATCTACATTTAATTAGGGTAGGTGCTGGACACTGAACTTATTTAATTTACTATTCCAACTCCATTTTACATTTAATTAGGGTAGGTTCTGGACACTGAACTTATTTAATTTACTATTCCAACTCCAATCTACATTTAATTGGGCCAGGTGCTGGACACAGAACATATTTAATTTACTATTCCCACTCCATCTACATTTAATTGAGGTAGGTGCTGGACACTGAACCTATTTAATTTACTATTTCCACTCCAATCTACATTTAATTGGGGTAGATGCTGGACACTGAAGCTATTTAATTTACTATTCCCACTCCAATCTACATTTAATCAGGGTAGGTGCTGGACACTGAACCTATTTAACCCCTTCGCTGCGGCGGCTATTCTGCCGCAGCGATAAGGGGGCGGGGTGGCCGCGCGGCGGCCGCATGCTGGTGACGGATCCGCTCCGTTACCAGCCTCAGTTGAGCTGTGCTGATGACGTAGCGGTTCCGTCATGGCCCGCCCCGCTCAATAGAACGTTCAGCGCAGGTGCGAAATTCGCGCTGCGCATGAGCGGCGGGCGGGCCATGACGGAACCGCTCCGTCATCAGCACAGCGCACCCGCAGCTGATGATGGAGCGGTTCCGTCATCAGCGTGCAAGGGGTTAATTTACTATTCCCACTCCAATCTACTTTAATTGGGGTAGGTGCTGGACACTGAACCTATTTAATTTACTATTCCCACTCCAATCTACATTTAATTAGGGTAGGTGCTGGACACTGAACCTATTTAATTTATTATTCCAACTCCAATCTTCATTTAATTAGGGCAGGTGCTGGACACTGAAACTATTTAATTTACTATTCCCACTCCAATCTACATTTAATTGGGGTAGGTGCTGGACACTGAACCTATTTAATTTACTATTCCCACTCCAATCAACATTTAATTGGGGAAGGTGCTGGACACTGAACCTATTTAATTTACTATTCCAACTCCAATCTACATTTAATTAGGGTAGGTGCTGGACACTGAATTTATTTAATTTAATATTCCAACTCCATTTTACATTTAATTAGGGTAGGTGCTGGACACTGAACCTATTTAATTTACTATTCCAACTCCAATCTACATTTAATTAGGGTAGGTGCTGGACACTGAACTTATTTAATTTACTATTCCAACTCCATTTTACATTTAATTAGGGTAGGTTCTGGACACTGAACCTATTTAATTTACTATTCCAATTCCAATCTACATTTAATTAGGGTAGGTGGTGAACACTGAACCTATATAATTTACTATTCCAACTCCAATCTACATTTAATTAGGGTAGGTGCTGGACACGGAACCTATTTAATTTACTATTCCCACTCCAATCTATATTTAATTGGGGTAGGTGCTGGACACTTAACCTATTTAATTTACTATTCCCACTCCAATCTACATTTAATTGGGGTAGGTGCTGGACACTGAACCTATTTAATTTACTATTCCAACTCCAATCTACATTCAATTAGGGTAGGTGCTGGTCACTGAACTTATTTTATTTACTATTCCAACTCTATTATACATTTAATTAGGGTAGGTGCTGGACACTGAACTTATTTAATTTAATATTCCAACTCCATTTTACACTTAATTAGGGTAGGTGCTGGACACTGAACCTATTTAATTTACTATTCCAACTCCAATCTACATTTAATTAGGGTAGGTTCTGGACACTGAACCTATTTAATTTACTATTCCAACTCCAATCTACATTTAATTGGGCCAGGTGCTGGACACAGAACCTATTTAATTTACTATTCCCACTCCATCTACATTTAATTGAGGTAGGTGCTGGACACTGAACCTATTTAATTTACTATTTCCACTCCAATCTATATTTAATTGGGGTAGATGCTGGACACTGAAGCTATTTAATTTACTATTCCCACTCCAATCTACATTTAATCAGGGTAGGTGCTGGACACTGAACCTATTTAACCCCTACGCTGTGGCGGCTATTCTGCCGCAGCGCTAAGGGGGCGGGGCGGCCGCGCGGCGGCCGCATGCTGGTGACGTACCCGCTCCGTTACCAGCCTCAGTTGAGCTGTGCTGATGACGGAGCGGTTCCGTCATGGCCCGCCCCGCTCAATAGAACGTTCAGCGCAGGTGCGAAATTTGCGCTGCGCATGAGCGGCGAGCGGGCCATGACGGAACCGCTCCGTCATCAGCACAGCGCACCCGCAACTGATGATGGAGCGGTTCCGTCATCAGCGTACAAGGGGTTAATTTACTATTCCCACTACAATCTACTTTAATTGGGGTAGGTGCTGGACACTGAACCTTTTAATTTACTATTCCCACTCCAATCTACATTTAATTAGGGTAGGTGCTGGACACTGAACCTATTTAATTTACTATTCCAACTCCAATCTTCATTTAATTAGGTCAGGTGCTGGACACTGAAACTATTTAATTTACTATTCCCACTCCAATCTACATTTAATTGGGGTAGGTGCTGGACACTGAACCTATTTAATTTACTATTCCCACTCCAATCTACATTTAATTGGGGAAGGTGCTGGACACTGAACCTATTTAATTTACTATTCCAACTCCAATCTACATTTAATTGGGGTAGGTGCTGGACACTGAGCCTATTTAATTTACGATTCCAACTTCAATCTACATTTAATTAGCGTAGGTGCAGGGGACTGAACTTATTTAATTTACTATTCAAACTCCATTTGACATTTAATTGGGGTAGGTGCTGGACAGTGAACCTATTTAATTTACTATTCCCACTCCAATCTACATTTAATTGGGTTAGGTGCTGGACACTGAACCTATATAATTTACTATTCCAACTCCAATCTACATTTAATTAGGGTAGGTGCTGGACACTGAACCTATGTAATGTACTATTCCCACTCCAATTTACATTTAATTGAGGTAGGTGCTGGACACTGAACCTATTTAATTTAATATTCCAACTCCAATCTACATTTAATTAGGGTAGGTGCTTGACACTGAACCTATTTAATTTACTATTCCCACTCCAATCTACATTTAATTGGGGTAGGTGCTGGACACTGAACCTATTGAATTTACTATACCCACTCCAATCTACATTTAATTGGGGTAGGTGCTGGACACTGAACCTATTTAATTTACTATTCCAACTCCAATCTACATTTAATTAGGGTAGGTGCTGGACACTGAACATATTTAATGTACTATTCCGACTCCAATCTACATATACTTGGGGTAGGTGCTGGACACTAAACCTATTTAATTTACTATTCCCACTCCAATGCACATTTACTTGGGGTAGGTGCTGGACACTGAACCTATTTAATTTAATATTCCCACTCCACTCTACATTTAATTGGGGTAGGTGCTGGACACTGAACCTATTTAATTTACTATTCCCACTCCAATCTACATTTAATTGGGTTAAGTGCTGGACACTGAACCTATTTAATTTACTATTCCAACTCAAACCTAGATTTAATTAGGGTAAGTGCTGGACACTGAACCTATTTAATTTACTATTCCCACTCCAATCTACATTTAATTGGGGTAGGTGCTGGGCACTGAACCTATTTAAGGTATTATTCCTACTCCAATCTACATTTAATTGGGGTAGGTGCTGGACACTGAACCTATTTAATTTACTATTCCAACTCCAATCTACTTTAATTGGGGTAGGTGCTGGACACTGAACCTATTTAATTTACTATTCCCACTCCAATCTACATTTAATTGGGGTAGGTGCAGGGGACTGAACCTATTTAATTTACAATTCCAACTCCAATCTACATTTAATTAGGGTAGGTGCAGGGGACTGAACTTATTTAATTTACTATTCCAACTCCATTTGACATTTAATTGGGGTAGGTGCTGGACAGTGAGCCTATTTAATTTACTATTCCCACTCCAATCTACATTTAATTGGGTTAGGTGCTGGACACTGAACCTATATAATTTACTATTCCAACTCCAATCTACATTTAATTAGGGTAGGTGCTGGACACTGAACCTATGTAATGTACTATTC
The DNA here is from genome assembly GCF_964263255.1 of Lissotriton vulgaris. NCBI lineage: Eukaryota > Metazoa > Chordata > Amphibia > Caudata > Salamandridae > Lissotriton > Lissotriton vulgaris. The sequence continues at coordinate 9,216 of NW_028243068.1, read as the reverse complement.
CCACTCCAATTTACATTTAATTGAGGTAGGTGCTGGACACTGAACCTATTTAATTTAATATTCCAACTCCAATCTACATTTAATTAGGGTAGGTGCTTGACACTGAACCTATTTAATTTACTATTCCCAATCCAATCTACATTTAATTGGGGTAGGTGCTGGACACTGAACCTATTTAATTTACTATACCCACTCCAATCTACTTTTAATTGAGGTAGGTGCTGGACACTGAACCTATTTAATTTACTATTCCAACTTCAATCTACATTTAATTAGGGTAGGTGCTGGACACTGCACTTATTTAATTTAATATTCCAACTCCATTTTACACTTAATTAGGGTAGGTGCTGGACACTGAACCTATTTAATTTACTATTCCAACTCCAATCTACATTTAATTAGGGTGGGTGCTGGACACTGAACTTATTTAATTTACTATTCCAACTCCACTTTACATTTAATTAGGGTAGGTTCTGGACACTGAACCTATTTAATTTACTATTCCAACTCCAATCTACATTTAATTGGGCCAGGTGCTGGACACAGAACCTATTTAATTTACTATTCCCACTCCAATCTACATTTAATTGAGGTAGGTGCTGGACACTGAACCTATTTAATTTACTATTCCAACTCCAATCTACATTTACTTGGGGTAAGTGCTGGACACTGAACCTATTTAATTTACTATTCCAACTCCAATCTACATTTAATTAGGGTAGGTGCTGGACACTGAACCTATTTAATTTACTATTTCCACTCCAATCTACATTTAATTGGGGTAGATGCTGGACACTGAAGCTATTTAATTTACTATTCCCTCTCCAATCTACATTTAATCAGGGTAGGTGCTGGACACTGAACCTATTTAACCCCTTCGCTGCGGCGGCTATTCCGCCGCAGCGCTAAGGGGGCGGGGCGGCCGTGCGGCGGCCGCATGCTGGTGACGGAGCCGCTCCGTCACCAGCCTCAGTTGAGCTGTGCTGATGAGGGAGCGGTTCCGTCATGGCCCGCCCCGCTTAATAGAACGTTCAGCGCAGGCGCGAAATTTGCGCCGCGCATGAGCGGCGAGCGGGCCATGACGGAACCGCTCCGTCATCAGCACAGCGCACCCGCAGCTAATGATGGAGCGGTTCCGTCATCAGCGTGCAAGGGGTAATTTACTATTCCCACTCCAATCTACTTTAATTGGGGTAGGTGCTGGACACTAAACCTATTTAATTTACTATTCCCACTCCAATCTACATTTAATTAGGGTAGGTGCTGGACACTGAGCCTATTTAATTTACTATTCCAACTCCAATCTACATTTAATTGAGGTAGGTGCTGGACACTGAACTTATTTAATTTACTATTCCAACTCCAATCTACATTTAATTAGGGTAGGTGCTGGACACTGAACCTATTTAATTTACTATTTCAACTCCAATCTACATTTAATTAGGGTAGGTGCTGGACACTGAACTTATTTAATTTACTATTCCAACTCCATTTGACATTTAATTGGGGTAGGTGCTGGACAGTGAACCTATTTAAATTACTATTCCCACTCCAATCTACAATTAATTGGGGTAGGTTCTGGACACTGAACCTATATAATTTACTATTCCAACTCCAATCTACATTTAATTAGGGTAGGTGCTGGACACTGAACCTATTTCATTTACTATTCCCACTCCAATCTACATTTAATTGAGGTAGGTGCTGGAAACTGAACCTATTTAATTTACTATTCCAACTCCAATCTACATTAAATTGGGTTAGGTGCTGGACACTGAACCTATTTAATTTACTATTCCAACTCCAATCTACATTTAATTAGGGTAGGTGCTGGACACTGAACCTATTTAATTTACTTTTCCCACTCCAATCTACATTTAATTGGGGTAGATGCTGGACACTGAACCTATTTAATTTACTATTCCTTCTCCAATCTACATTTAATTGGGGTAGGTGCTGGACACTGAACCTATTTAATTTACTATTCCAACTCCAATCTACATTTAATTAGGGTAGGTGCTGGACACTGAACCTATTTAATTTACTATTTCAACTCCAATCTACATTTAATTAGGGTAGGTGCTGGACACTGAACTTATTTAATTTACTATTCCAACTCCATTTGACATTTAATTGGGGTAGGTGCTGGACAGTGAACCTATTTAAATTACTATTCCCACTCCAATCTACAATTAATTGGGGTAGGTTCTGGACACTGAACCTATATAATTTACTATTCCAACTCCAATCTACATTTAATTAGGGTAGGTGCTGGACACTGAACCTATTTCATTTACTATTCCCACTCCAATCTACATTTAATTGAGGTAGGTGCTGGAAACTGAACCTATTTAATTTACTATTCCAACTCCAATCTACATTAAATTGGGTTAGGTGCTGGACACTGAACCTATTTAATTTACTTTTCCCACTCCAATCTACATTTAATTGGGGTAGATGCTGGACACTGAACCTATTTAATTTACTATTCCTTCTCCAATCTACATTTAATTGGGGTAGGTGCTGGACACTAAACCTATTTAATTTACTATTCCCACTCCAATGTACATTTAATTAGGGTAGGTGCTGGACACTGAACCTATTTAATTTAATATTCCCACTCGAATCTACATTTAATTGGGGTAGGTGCTGGACACTGAACCTACTTAATTTACTATTCCCACTCCAATCTACATTTAATTGGGTTAAGTGCTGGACACTAAACCTATTTAATTTACTATTCCAACTCAAACCTAGATTTAATTTGGGTAAGTGCTGGACACTGAACCTATTTAATTTACTATTCCCACTCCAATCTACATTTAATTGGGGTAGGTGCTGGGCACTGAACCTATTTAATTTATTATTCCCAATCCAATCTACATTTTATTGGGGTAGGGGCTGGACACTGAACCTATTTAACCCCTTTCACGCTGATGACGAGCTGGGCTCGTCATGGCGTAGCCTCCTCGCACGCTGATGACGAGCCCAGCTCGTCACGTAACATGCGATTTAAAAAATTACAGCACAGGAGCGGAATTCCGCTAGCGCACATGGAGTTAATTTACTATTCCAACTCCAATCTACTTTAATTGGGGTAGGTGCTGGACACTGAACCTATTTAATTTACTATTCCCACTCCAATCTACATTTAATTGGGGTAGGTGCTGGACACTGAACCTATTTAATTTACTATTCCAACTTCAATCTACATTTAATTAGGGTAGGTGCAGGGGACTGAACTTATTTAATTTACTATTCCAACTCCATTTGACATTTAATTGGGGTAGGTGCTGGACAGTGAACCTATTTAATTTACTATTCCCACTCCAATCTACATTTAATTGGGTTAGGTGCTGGACACTGAACCTATATAATTTACTATTCCAACTCCAATCTACATTTAATTAGGGTAGGTGCTGGACACTGAACCTATGTAATGTACTATTCCCACTCCAATTTACATTTAATTGAGGTAGGTGCTGGACACTGAACCTATTTAATTTAATATTCCAACTCCAATCTACATTTAATTAGGGTAGGTGCTTGACACTGAACCTATTTAATTTACTATTCCCACTCCAATCTACATTTAATTGGGATAGGTGCTGGACACTGAACCTATTGAATTTACTATACCCACTCCAATCTACTTTTAATTGAGGTAGGTGCTGGACACTGAACCTATTTAATTTACTATTCCAACTCCAATCTACATTTAATTAGGGTAGGTGCTGGACACTGAACTTATTTAATTTAATATTCCAACTCCATTTTACACTTAATTAGGGTAGGTGCTGGACACTGAACCTATTTAATTTACTATTCCAACTCCAATCTACATTTAATTAGGGTAGGTTCTGGACACTGAACCTATTTAATTTACTATTCCAACTCCAATCTACATTTAATTGGGCCAGGTGCTGGACACAGAACCTATTTAATTTACTATTCCCACTCCATCTACATTTAATTGAGGTAGGTGCTGGACACTGAACCTATTTAATTTACTATTTCCACTCCAATCTATATTTAATTGGGGTAGATGCTGGACACTGAAGCTATTTAATTTACTATTCCCACTCCAATCTACATTTAATCAGGATAGGTGCTGGACACTGAACCTATTTAACCCCTACGCTGCGGCGGCTATTCTGCCGCAGCGCTAAGGGGGCCGGGCGGCCGCGCGGCGGCCGCATGCTGGTGACGCACCCGCTCCGTTACCAGCCTCAGTTGAGCTGTGCTGATGACGGAGCGGTTCCGTCATGGCCCGCCCCGCTCAATAGAACGTTCAGCGCAGGTGCGAAATTTGCGCTGCGCATGAGCGGCGAGCGGGCCATGACGGAACCGCTCCGTCATCAGCACAGCGCACCCGCAACTGATGATGGAGCGGTTCCGTCATCAGCGTGCAAGGGGTTAATTTACTATTCCCACTACAATCTACTTTAATTGGGGTAGGTGCTGGACACTGAACCTTTTAATTTACTATTCCCACTCCAATCTACATTTAATTAGGGTAGGTGCTGGACACTGAACCTATTTAATTTACTATTCCAACTCCAATCTTCATTTAATTAGGTCAGGTGCTGGACACTGAAACTATTTAATTTACTATTCCCACTCCAATCTACATTTAATTGGGGTAGGTGCTGGACACTGAACCTATTTAATTTACTATTCCCACTCCAATCTACATTTAATTGGGGAAGGTGCTGGACACTGAACCTATTTAATTTACTATTCCAACTCCAATCTACATTTAATTGGGGTAGGTGCTGGACACTGAGCCTATTTAATTTACGATTCCAACTTCAATCTACATTTAATTAGCGTAGGTGCAGGGGACTGAACTTATTTAATTTACTATTCAAACTCCATTTGACATTTAATTGGGGTAGGTGCTGGACAGTGAACCTATTTAATTTACTATTCCCACTCCAATCTACATTTAATTGGGTTAGGTGCTGGACACTGAACCTATATAATTTACTATTCCAACTCCAATCTACATTTAATTAGGGTAGGTGCTGGACACTGAACCTATGTAATGTACTATTCCCACTCCAATTTACATTTAATTGAGGTAGGTGCTGGACACTGAACCTATTTAATTTAATATTCCAACTCCAATCTACATTTAATTAGGGTAGGTGCTTGACACTGAACCTATTTAATTTACTATTCCCACTCCAATCTACATTTAATTGGGGTAGGTGCTGGACACTGAACCTATTGAATTTACTATACCCACTCCAATCTACTTTTAATTGAGGTAGGTGCTGGACACTGAACCTATTTAATTTACTATTCCAACTCCAATCTACATTTAATTAGGGTAGGTGCTGGACACTGAACTTATTTAATTTAATATTCCAACTCCATTTTACAGTTAATTAGGGTAGGTGCTGGACACTGAACCTATTTAATTTACTATTCCAACTCCAATCTACATTTAATTGGGCCAGGTGCTGGACACAGAACCTATTTAATTTACTATTCCCACTCCATCTACATTTAATTGAGGTAGGTGCTGGACACTGAACTTTTTTAATTTACTATTCCAACTCCAATCTACATTTAATTGGGGTAGGTGCTGGACACTGAACCTATTTAATTTACTATTCCAACTCCAATCTACATTTAATTAGGGTAGGTGCTGGACACTGAACCTATTTAATTTACTATTTCCACTCCAATCTACATTTAATTGGGGTAGATGCTGGACACTGAAGCTATTTAATTTACTATTCCCACTCCAATCTACATTTAATCAGGGTAGGTGCTGGACACTGAACCTATTTAACCCCTTCGCTGCGGCGGCTATTCCGCCGCAGCGCTAAGGGGGCGGGGCGGCCGTGCGGTGGCCGCATGCTGGTGACGGAGCCGCTCCGTCACCAGCCTCAGTTGAGCTGTGCTGATGAGGGAGCGGTTCCGTCATGGCCCGCCCCGCTTAATAGAACGTTCAGCGCAGGCGCGAAATTTGCGCCGCGCATGAGCGGCGAGCGGGCCATGACGGAACCGCTCCGTCATCAGCACAGCACACCCGCAGCTGATGATGGAGCGGTTCCGTCATCAGCGTGCAAGGGGTTAATTTACTATTCCCACTCCAATCTACTTTAATTGGGGTAGGTGCTGGACACTAAACCTATTTAATTTACTATTCCCACTCCAATCTACATTTAATTAGGGTAGGTGCTGGACACTGAGCCTATTTAATTTACTATTCCAACTCCAATCTACATTTAATTGAGGTAGGTGCTGGACACTGAACTTATTTAATTTACTATTCCAACTCCAATCTACATTTAATTAGGGTAGGTGCTGGACACTGAACCTATTTAATTTACTATTTCAACTCCAATCTACATTTAATTAGGGTAGGTGCTGGACACTGAACTTATTTAATTTACTATTCCAACTCCATTTGACATTTAATTGGGGTAGGTGCTGGACAGTGAACCTATTTAAATTACTATTCCCACTCCAATCTACAATTAATTGGGGTAGGTTCTGGACACTGAACCTATATAATTTACTATTCCAACTCCAATCTACATTTAATTAGGGTAGGTGCTGGACACTGAACCTATTTCATTTACTATTCCCACTCCAATCTACATTTAATTGAGGTAGGTGCTGGAAACTGAACCTATTTAATTTACTATTCCAACTCCAATCTACATTAAATTGGGTTAGGTGCTGGACACTGAACCTATTTAATTTACTATTCCAACTCCAATCTACATTTAATTAGGGTAGGTGCTGGACACTGAACCTATTTAATTTACTTTTCCCACTCCAATCTACATTTAATTGGGGTAGATGCTGGACACTGAACCTATTTAATTTACTATTCCTTCTCCAATCTACATTTAATTGGGGTAGGTGCTGGACACTGAACCTATTTAATTTACTATTCCGACTCCAATCTACATATACTTGGGGTAGGTGCTGGACAATAAACCTATTTAATTTACTATTCCCACTCCAATGTACATTTAATTGGGGTAGGTGCTGGACACTGAACCTATTTAATTTAATATTCCCACTCAAATATACATTTAATTGGGGTAGGTGCTGGACACTGAACCTACTTAATTTACTATTCCCACTCCAATCTACATTTAATTGGGTTAAGTGCTGGACACTGAACCTATTTAATTTACTATTCCAACTCAAACCTAGATTTAATTTGGGTAAGTGCTTGACACTGAACCTATTTAATTTACTATTCCCACTCCAATCTACATTTAATTGGGGTAGGTGCTGGGCACTGAACCTATTTAATTTATTATTCCCAATCCAATCTACATTTAATTGGGGTAGGGGCTGGACACTGAACCTATTTAACCCCTTTCACGCTGATGACAAGCTGGGCTCGTCATGGCGTAGCCTCCTCGCACGCTGATGACGAGCCCAGCTCGTCACGTAACATGCGATTTAAAAAATGACAGCACAGGAGCGGAATTCCGCTAGCGCACATGGAGTTAATTTACTATTCCAACTCCAATCTACTTTAATTGGGGTAGGTGCTGGACACTGAACCTATTTAATTTACTATTCCCACTCCAATCTACATTTAATTGGGGTAAGTGCTGGACACTGAACCTATTTAATTTACTATTCCAACTTCAATCTACATTTAATTAGGGTAGGTGCAGGGGACTGAACTTATTTAATTTACTATTCCAACTCCATTTGACATTTAATTGGGGTAGGTGCTGGACAGTGAACCTATTTAATTTACTATTCCCACTCCAATCTACATTTAATTGGGTTAGGTGCTGGACACTGAACCTATATAATTTACTATTCCAACTCCAATCTACATTTAATTAGGGTAGGTGCTGGACACTGAACCTATGTAATGTACTATTCCCACTCCAATTTACATTTAATTGCGGTAGGTGCTGGACACTGAACCTATTTAATTTAATATTCCAACTCCAATCTACATTTAATTAGGGTAGGTGCTTGACACTGAACCTATTTAATTTACTATTCCCACTCCAATCTACATTTAATTGGGGTAGGTGCTGGACACTGAACCTATTGAATTTACTATACCCACTCCAATCTACTTTTAATTGAGGTAGGTGCTGGACACTGAACCTATTTAATTTACTATTCCAACTCCAATCTACATTTAATTAGGGTAGGTGCTGGACACTGAACTTATTTAATTTAATATTCCAACTCCATTTTACACTTAATTAGGGTAGGTGCTGGACACTGAACCTATTTAATTTACTATTCCAACTCCAATCTACATTTAATTAGGGTAGGTTCTGGACACTGAACCTATTTAATTTACTATTCCAACTCCAATCTACATTTAATTGGGGTAGATGCTGGACACTGAAGCTATTTAATTTACTATTCCCACTCCAATCTACATTTAATCAGGGTAGGTGCTGGACACTGAACCTATTTAACCCCTACGCTGCGGCGGCTATTCTGCCGCAGCGCTAAGGGGGCGGGGCGGCCGCGCGGCGGCCGCATGCTGGTGACGGACCCGCTCCGTTACCAGCCTCAGTTGAGCTGTGCTGATGGCGGAGCGGTTCCGTCATGGCCCGCCCCGCTCAATAGAACGTTCAGCGCAGGTGCGAAATTTGCGCTGCGCATGAGCGGCGAGCGGGCCATGACGGAACCGCTCCGTCATCAGCACAGCGCACCCGCAGCTGATGATGGAGCGGTTCCGTCATCAGCGTGCAAGGGGTTAATTTACTATTCCCACTCCAATCTACTTTAATTGGGGTAGGTGCTGGACACTGAACCTATTTAATTTACTATTCCCACTCCAATCTACATTTAATTAGGGTAGGTGCTGGACACTGAACCTATTTAATTTACTATTCCAACTCCAATCTTCATTTAATTAGGTCAGGTGCTGGACACTGAAACTATTTAATTTACTATTCCCACTCCAATCTACATTTAATTGGGGTAGGTGCTGGACACTGAACCTATTTAATTTACTATTCCCACTCCAATCTACATTTAATTGGGGAAGGTGCTGGACACTGAACCTATTTAATTTACTATTCCAACTCCAATCTACATTTAATTGGGGTAGGTGCTGGACACTGAGCCTATTTAATTTACTATTCCAACTTCAATCTACATTTAATTAGGGTAGGTGCAGGGGACTGAACTTATTTAATTTACTATTCCAACTCCATTTGACATTTAATTGGGGTAGGTGCTGGACAGTGA
>NW_028243067.1:0-51733 GCF_964263255.1 Lissotriton vulgaris | reverse complement strand
CCGAGGTTGGCAAGGTTGGCGATCAGGATGTTATGTTATGTTATGTTATACAGGGGTTTTATATAGCGTGCGGCTACTCGAAAGAGTGTCCCGACGCTTTGAATTGCACACTAATCTCATAACACAACAGGGAAAGTAAATGAAAAACAGAGAAAAAGGAAACCTAATAGGGCCCGAAACTAAGAGGTAAAAAGCCAGGTTTTAAGCCCCTTCCTAAAGGCCAACAGGTTAGGAGTGCTGCGCAGGGACACAAGCAGTTTATTCCACCACTGAGGCGCTAGTAATTTAAAAGAGCGGCCACCGATGCGAGCTCTCTTCACGCGAGGAACCGCAGCAAGAGACAAGGCTTCAGACCTAAGCGACCTGGCAGGAAGGTAAAAGGTCAGCCTTTTCTGAAGATATTTTGCTCCGGAGGCGTGCAAGGCTTTGTGTGCCAGGGTGAGAGTCTTAAAAATTATCCGCTTCCGGACAGGAAGCCAGTGCAAAGCCTCCAGGAGGCCCGAGGCTCTGGCACGGCGAGATAGTCCAAAGATGGCACGTGCTGCCGCATTCTGGACAACCTGTAGCCGTTGGAGCAGGTATTCTGGCAGGCCGAGATAGAGGACGTTGGAATAGTCAATTCTCGAGCCTATAATCGCCTGCACCGTGATCTTCCTGTGTTCCTCCGATAACAGGGGAAGGAACTTGCGAAGCATCCGGAGTAGGCCAAAGCAGGTGCCAGTGAGACCGATTACCTGCGAGCGTAGTGTGAGGCCATTGTCGATCTTAATCCCAAGGTTTTTAGCCACCTGGGACGAACTTGCTGGTGGAAACATGTTCTCAGGCCACCATACTTTCCAGTCCGGGTCCGAACTGCACCCAAAAAAGAGGACCTCGGATTTATCCGAGTTGCACTTGAGGCTGTTATGATGGAACCACTGAAACACAGCCTCAAGGCAACCCTGGATCCTACCTCCATCGAAGTCCGCACCCCTCTCACAGGTGAAGAGGAGCTGGGTGTCATCGGCGTAGGAAACGATCTGGGCCCCGAAGGACTCCGCCAATGCCGCCAGGGGGGTCATGAAGATGTTAAATAGAGTTGGGCTCAGAACAGAGCCCTGAGGAACTCCGACACCCAATGGCGACATCTCGGCGGAGCAAGCAGAAGCCCAGACCGTTTGTCGACGGCCTGCCAGGAAAGATCGAAACCACTGGAGCACCGTCCCTCGAAGGCCAATCTCTGAGAGTCTAGCAAGCAGACCCTCATGAGGGACGGTGTCAAAGGCCGCCGACAGATCTAACATCACCAGCATCGCTCTCCCGCCCGAATCCAGCACCTCCTTTATCGCCTCCGAGACTTCCAGGAGAGCTGTTTCGGTGCTAAGATTGGCGCGGAAACCCGACTGGGTAGGGTGCAGTAGGTCGTGGGACTCCAGGTAATCGGCAAGCACCTTATGCACGTGCTTTTCAATGACCTTCGCAAAAGCCGGCAGGAGCGAGATAGGTCTATAATTCGCTAACACCTCCACATCCAGACCAGGCTTTTTAAGCAGGGGAATAATAATTGCCTGCTTCCAGGACTGGGGAACCACACCCTGTGCAAGAGAACAATTCAACAGGGGGTTCACGAGTGGATTAATGACAGCTGCCGGTGGCGGTGTTAGCATCGTTGTTGTTCTCGAGGTGAAAGTACAGGATCCTGAGGAGGATGTAGTCTTTGGAGGTGAGTGCGTGGGTGCTGAGGTAGGCAATGGAGTCACTAAAATGAGCCCGGGGTATGGAGGGTCAGCAAATGAGTGTTCCTCTGAGGGTGGTGTTGGGGTCGGTGTGGATTCGGAAGTGCAGGTGTTCGGCGGTGTTGAGTGTGCTATCTGCGTGAGTGGCGACCTTGAGGGTGGACTTGTGGACGACGGCTATTCCTCCTCCAATTCCGTTGGTGCAATCCCTACAGGTGATCTTGTAGCCGTCTGGTAAGGCTACAGCGATGTCGGGCGCCGAGGAGTCGCTCCACCAGGACTCAGTCAGGAAGGCAACGTCTGGGGCGGAGGTGTCGAGCAGATCAGAGATATCAAAGGCGTGTTTGCGTGCGGAGCGGGTGTTGAGGAGTATGCAGCGGAGGTGGTTGGGTCCAGTCCTTGGAGGTTTGGTGGTTCTGTCGCAGGTGAAGCTGTAGGTGTGGCAGGAGAAGGGTCGGAGGGTCAGTTTCGGGGTGGCCTGGAAGCAGGTGTGGTTTTGGCTGGCATTGAGTGCGTGAAGGGTGCTGGCGTTGTAGTGGATTCTGGTGCCGTGGCGTTTGCGGGATTCAGGAATTCTGGAGCTGGATACTGTCCAGTCGCAGACGGGCTTGCCTTAGGCGCACCTTTGATGTGCCAGCGGCACAGCCACTGCGCGGCCGCTTCTCGACCTTCAAATGAGGTGGCTTGGGAGGGAGGAGCAGCTGGGAGGCGGGAGCGGGGAGGTGAATGGGTATGCAGGGGGGGCGGGCTGCATGGAAGCAGGGGCGGGAAAGGCCGGATTGGGAGCGGCGGGGGGCAGGTGGAAATGGTGCACAGGGCAGAGGGGAGGGAAAAACCCAGGAAACAAGGAGACAGCAGGGAGGCAGGAACCAGGCAGTCAGGTGACGAGCAGTGGCATGGGAGCGACCTGCCTGCAAGCAGGGTCATAGGTTACAAAAAAGTGCATAAAGCTACTAAAAAAATGGGGGGAAATGAGTGGCACAAAGGTCACAAGAAAGGGCAGAAAAGGTCACACAAAATCGGGGGAAATGAGAGGCACAAAGGCAGAAAGGTCACAAGAAAGGGCAGAAAGCTCACAAAAAATGGGGGGAAACGAGTGGCACAGAGTCAGAAAGGTCACAATAAAGGGTGGAAAGGTCACAAAATACAGGGATAAACGAGTGGCACAGAAGGCAGAAAGGTGCCAAGTAGGGACAGAAAGGTCACAAAAACCGTGGGGAAACAAGTGGCACAGAGGCAGCAAGCTCAAAAGAAAGGGCAAAAAGGTCACACAAAAAAACAGGGAAAATGAGTCGCACATGAGGCAGAAAGGTCCCAAGAAAGGGCAGAAAGGTCACAAAAATGGGGGGCAACAAGTGGCACAGAGGCTCACATGAAAGGGCAGAAAGGTCACAAAAAAACAGGGGGAAACGAGTGGCACAGAGGCAGAAAAGTTCCAAGAAAGGGCAGAAAGGTCACAGAAATGTAGGGGCGGCTAAGCAACAGAAGGCAAAATGGGCAAAGAGACACGGGGCCGTGAGGGGAGCAGAAGGAAAAACCGGGCAGACAGACACGGGGCAGCGAGGGAGAGAACAGGCCCAGGCGGTGCTGTTGGAGTTGGAGTGCTGTGTTGCTTTTGTGGTGTAACATTGTTGTGAAGTAGACATGGAGAAGGAAAGTTGTGAGATGTGGCATGTCACTTATAATTTTTGTGTGTGTTTAAGGCAGAAGGTGTATGAGTCAAGGGAGGTGGTGCAGCATGTGGGTCATGTAGTAATGTTCTAAATTCCCAAAGCAGTTTACGATTGATTGTGCCACCTTTTGCATCTTTGTAACCATTTTGAAGCCAGTTTTGCAAGTATTCATTGTAAGATTTAACACAATAATATGAATCGCACACTATGAGTGTGGGGAATTTGCGATCTGTATTTTCAAGTGCCATCTTTAAGGCTTGTAGTTCAGCTCGCTGAGCTGTGCAATCTCCTAGAGATTGAGTTTTAGTGACCATTGGTCAGAATTTGCCATTGTGCCAACAACCTCCTTTAATGAACGCGCACCCGCACTATAGGCTTGTTTACCTTCCCCCCGTAGTGGGTTGAGCTTATCCGTAAGTATAAACTATACATTTATACTGTTCTAGAGCAGAATTGCAGAATTTTAGTATGCAGAGGACAGTCTTGTTTGTATTGTAGAAATGCTTGTGTTTTCAAATATGGATCAAAAACGTATGCAACGTCTGTTGTAGCAAGAGAATTAACCCATTGTATCCATCTCTGATGTAAATCTTTAGCATTTGGAATGCTCAGTTTTGTCACTGCCTTTAAAGCAGGTACAGGTGTAACAATCATAATGGTCTTACCATGTGTGAGGGCTCTCTCTTTTGCTACAGCAGTCTGAACAGCTGTCAGAACTTTTTCTGTTGAAGTGAATTTCATTTCAGCTTGTGTGTACAAGTGGGATTTGTAAGCTATTGGTACTTTTTCACCTTCATTGAAAGTTAAGTACATGAATCTGCATTGTCCTAGAAAGATTCGGATCACTAAGTTGCGTACATTTACGCTTGTTTGTAAAGGTTTTGTTGCTAACATATCTGTTTGGAGTGAACACAACATTTTTGGGTGTTTTTGTGTCCAATTTACTGTTTTAAAATCAGGTTTGATTAATTCATAGAGAGGTTTAACCCTTTCTGCGTAGTTTAGAAAGTAAGTTCTTCCAAAATTCAGGAAACCTAGAATCAACTACGTTTTTCAGCGTTTTTGGAGATTGGAGCAGCACACATTTCTCTAGAAATGCTTTTGCCTTCAAGTTCATATCCTAGGAAAAGGACATTGAGATGGGCAATTCTAGACTTTTTGTAATTGAATTTGTACCCTTCAGAAGCGAACCCCAGTATAATGGTGTTTACCCTGTTCAAGTGCCTATCCAAGTCATTGTCAGATAGATGTCATCGACATATGACAATGCTTCATCATCATAACTTTGTAGTAACTCTGTTACCCTTGCTGAGAATAACCCAGGACTATTCTTGAATCCCTGAGGGAGACAACAGAAGTGACGCCTTGTCCCCATAATTGAGAAAGCGGTCAGATTCCTACTTTCTGGTGCAATGTTTTGACAGAAGAAAACGTTAGAAATATCTAAAATTGTTTTATACTTTTTACGCACAATGTTATTCATTAGTGCTGTACTGTGCGCATTCTACACTGAAAATATTTTGCAACATGAGTTTAGATGTCTGTAATCCAATACTAGACTAGAAGGATTGTTCATTGGCGAGGTGCATGTTTCAATCAACCCTTGGTATTCAACTTGATCTAAGATCTCCCTGACCTGTTTTTTTAGCTTCTTGCTTAACTCAGTACTGCCTTTGTGCAGTTGGTTGATTTTTTAACTGGATGTTATGGTGAGGAGAGTACTCATCCCATCCTACATTATTTTTATACAATGCAGGAGCCTGGGCGATTGCCCATTTCCTGGCGTAGGAATGTTTTAAATGAATTGGAATGTGGTTGGAGAAGGCTGGCATAATGATGTTTTCGCCATGTGGGCACTCCCTGATAAATTCTGGTGGCCAGTCTTGTTCAGCTAGAAGAATGTCATAACCCTTAGAGAGTCGTTTCCTAAAGAGTGCTCTTATCTTTCTTGGTATGTCTCCCTCCATCCGGAGTGTTACATCATATTACTTATGTAGCGAACTAACCCTGGTATCTGCAGTTTCAACTTGAATGAATTCATTCAAGTCCACTGTCTCCAGATGATCTTTTAATTCTTGCGAGCTATGGTGACTTCTGCTGTGCTGTCCAACATTGTCTGAGCCCATTCTCTGTTCTTTAGCTGTGTCCTCAAGATCCTCGGCATGTCTGATTTTTACACCTGCTACCTTCTTTTTGGTCAATTGAGGATTTTTGTTTTTCTGAACGTGTTGATGGTCTTTCGACTTAACGCGTTCTTCCTTGTGTTCTGACCGTCCTCTTATTTCAGATTTCTGTGACGAAGTCTGAAAGGTACGAGAGGAACATGTATTGGTATCTTGATATCTATCAGGTTTTCTCAAATTGTCCCTATTCCTGAGGTTGTACCTCCTTTCAGAGGGCTCCTTTTGAGGAGACTTACCTCTAGAATGAGAACGCTTATCTTTAGAAGTTTGTTTGCTATTTTCCCACTTCTTTTTAGAAGGAGTAGGAGTTATTTTTAAAAAGACCTTTTCAGGACTTTCAGACAGTTTGGGTTTAACTGTATAATTCTATAAAATGTTCTATATTTTTAAATAATTCATCGTCTGACATTGCTTCAATGTCAGGGTCAGGTATGTAGCAGGCTTTAGCTGACCATGTGGCTCCTGGTCTACCTAGTAGACCGAGCCTGGTGATGTGATTAAAATGTTTTAGGGAACCTTTAAACCAGAGCAAATGCTCCTGGTATATGAGTGGAATTTCTATATCCTAGAAAGGAATAGATTCCTCAGGTGGTACATCTTCTTTGTAGAAGTGAAACATCTGTGTTACTGGATTTGCTTTGGGGAAGACTATCCACGAATAGAATACCTCTGTCTTCTTGTGCCTCTATCACAAAACGATCCTACCACCTCTCAATGTTTGGCCATTTTTTAATAAGTTTCATAGTGATGGCTTTTCTTAAAACCATAGGAATGCATATAGAATCCACATTTTTTTTCATTAAAACCTGTTGGGTTAAAAGCTGCTGGATCAGCCACAGATCCACCGTTCTCCATGTTGTTGCAGTTAATCAACATTTTGTTGGCTGAAAGTTTGCAGAGCAAGTTTTTTGGAACACTGTATCCTTCAATGTTAAACAAACCAAAAAGCTGATACATAGTATTTTCGTCCTACTCAGTTATGGCGGATTTTATCCCTTTACCAACTCCAGATGTCTATTGGAGTATTTACGGAAAAAGGGGTCTCTGTGAAAAGCAGGACTGAGTTGCTTTAGTATCTAGCATTAAATTAGTGCCTTACCAAACGTTGGGCGCCATGTAGTGTAGTTCCTATATTCCCAACGGGCTCTGCGCATTGGAATAATATGTCCTATAGATATGACATAGGACTGAGGTCAATAAGTTACTAGAAACTTTCTTGAATGTACAAGAAGGGATTAGTTTTTGACAACCGCATAAACATGAAAACATTGTTTCCCTACGTCTGGAACAAATATCTTTGGAGTCGTGGAAACAATAGATAACTATTTTACTCAGTCAATCGTGCATGCTTCTGCAGTTTTGTTGGATCTATCAGATGGTACAGTGTGATGATGATTCTGAGGTGATTCTGGTGTCCCTATCTAAGGCATCCAGCATGCCTTGTAGGTTTTCCAGACCCTCAGTGTCATCATACTTCATTGGTTTTCCTTTTATGGTAATAAGCATTACTGCAGGTTCTAAAAGGCCATTTCCCACTGACAAAGTCATGTTCTGAGAGCGAGCAACTTCTTCCCCTTAATTTTGGTATCATGGGAGAAGTCCGCCGATTTGAAGATTTCATGATTGTTATTTAGCTAAGGACCATATTTCTTCACTGAATTGATTATTTATAGGACCTGCCCAGGAGAGGAGTAGTGCACTTGACTTAGGGGATGTATGTGTTTTAACTTGATAGACTCTTTGATGTTCCAATGGAGAGTCAAAGGGTGAAAGCGGATGCCTGGGGAGGAACTGGCCAAAGAAAACTGTCAAATATGCATTAGCTGTGAAGATTTAGATGTATTATTTGGTGTGGTAGTCCAACCTTACTGTGTAATACACTCACAAAAACTGTACATTGAGGAAGAACCACTTTACAATGCAGCTAAAGCATCATGGTTGAGCTGCGCTGTCCATCATAGTCCAGCTGCGCTCTCGTCGATTAGCTCCTGCATCGAAGGGAAATGTGTTGGTTCAGATTGGCGCAAAGTCTACACTTTGTCAATTTTGATGGTTCTTGACAGTAGAAATCACTTTTTAAGGGCTGAGGACAGGATTGGCACTACTTAACAGCGTAGGAATCACAGATGGCAGAGTGCAGGTGCTCTTGCAGTGTTAAAGGAAGTCTTTGATGGCCCTGAGACTTCAAAACAAGGGGCAAGCCAGCAAGCTCTTAGAATCACTCTGGGTTCAAGTGAGAAGGGTCCTATCCTTGTCCTCAGCAGGGCAGATATCAGCAGGCAGCAGGACAGCTCAGCAAAGCAGAAAGCAGTTCCTTCGGAGCAACAGTCCAGCGAAGGGGCAATCCTTGTGGCACAGCAGTCTTTACTCCGTGTGGAGTTCTTCACAGATCCAGTAGTGTACTATCTTGGTAGGGTCAGAACCCCATTACATACATTCAAATGTGCCCTAGAAGTGAAATTACCTTCAAAGCAGCTCCTTGGGTGTAAAGTCCCTCTTTCATCCCAATCCTGGCTCCAGACTATCAGTAGGGGGTGATCGGCCCTTTGTATGGGACACAGGAAACTGCCTATTCAGGTGTGTCAGCCCCTCCTCCCTTCCCACGAAGCGCTATTTGAATGTAAACAAATGCAGATAAGTTCTCTGTCACACCCACCCTTCCTGTGTTTGTGGCTGTATAGGGGAAGGCACAAAGTTTATCTGTCACCCATCACAGGCTTGTATTGGAGACAGGCTAAAAGGCACACAGATCAGTAAGAGCAGAGAATGGTCAACTTTCTAAAAGTGGCATTTCGAAAACAGTAATGTTAAATCCAACTTTACCAGTAAAGAGGAGGTATCATTACTATTCCAAAGTTATGAAAAATGATGCACCCATTCCTCTCTAATCAGAAATTACAGCTCAAAAGTGTTTTACGGAATTCCCAAGGCTTGCCTATGAGAGGAGTAGGCCTTATTGTAGTGAACATTTTTTGTCACTACCAGGACATGTAAAACTTAAAAGTATTACCTTTTAGTTGCATAGCACCCTGACCTTAGGCCTTCTTAGAGCCTACCTTTACGGTGAAATACATGTAATTAAAGGGGATTTTAAGGCTTGACAAGTGGTTTTAAATGCCAAGTTGAAGTGGTAGTAAAAGGCACACAAATCCCTTACAATGGCAGTCCTGAGACAGGTTTGAAAGGTAACTTGGGTGAATGGTCCAAGAACTGCTGCAGGCCCACTAGTAGCATTTAGATTACAGGTCCTAAGTATAGGGTATACCACTTTACAACAAACTTATGAGTAAACTAAATCTGCCATTCATGTGTACACCAATGTCAACATGTTTAGGAAAGAATCACATGCACTTTAGGACTGGTCAGGAGTGGTAAAGTGCTCAAAGTCCTAAGGCAACAACAACAAGGCCACAAAAAGGAAGGAGATCAACCAAACATTTGGGGTGACACTTTCTAGAAAAGGCACCGGGTTGACCCTGACTCTGGTCATTCAGCTGTGAAAATACTGCCCCAAACCAATGTTCTGAAGCATCAGTTTCGAAAAACTCCTTGCTAAAGCCTGGTGCCTTTAAGATAGGGGCTGATCACAAAGCTTGCTTTAGGGTGTGAAAGACATTTTGACATTGGTCAGTCCAAATTACTTTTCTCGGCTGTTTCTTGGAGCTTAACTGCGTGAAAGGTGCCACAATTGTACCATATCCTTTGATGAATATTTGGTAGTATTCAGTGAGACCAAGAAAGGTTTTGACTGTGTTCTGTGTCATAGGAGTTTCCCAGGCCAGAAATGTCTGGATCTTGGGTTGGAGCGGTTGTGCATGGCCTTCACCCACTTGGTGGCCCAGGTACACAACAGAACCTTGCCCTATATGGCAGTTCCTGCCTTTATAGACAGCCTTGCCTGTTATAGGGCATGAACAACTTCCCTGATGAGGAACAGGTGATCCTCCCAGGTGGAAATAAACACAGCAATTTCATCCAGATAACCTACCCTAAAGTCCTCCAAACCTGACAGCACTCTAATCACCAACTTCTGGAAGGTGGCCAGGTGTATTTTTCAGTCCAAAGGGCATCACTATTAATTGAAAGTGGCCTTCACGGATTGCAAACGCAGACTCTTCCTGGTGTGAATGCCATCTGCTAAAATCCTGTAGTCAGATCAAAGGTACTCAGATATTTTGCAGTCCCCAACCGGTCAATGAGCTCATCAGCTCTTGGTATGTTGTGTGCATCAGTCTTGATACCTGCATTCAAGCCACTTTAGTCCACACAAAATCTAATTTCTGTATTTCCCCCCTTAGAGTGTAGTTTAGGCACCAGAAATACTGGGCAAGGCCATGGACTACTGGAGGGCTCAATCATCCCCAACTCTGGCATCTTTGTAGCTTCCACTTCGATTCTAGCTTTTACCTGGTCTGACAATCTGTACATTTTACTTATGGCAAGCAATCTATGTCTGGTGGCCACATCATGGGTATGCCATTTTGTCACTTGTCAGACTTGGGGTCAATGAGAAAAGGTTGGCAAAATGATGGAATGGTTCATAGAAGTCCTTCTGCTGTTGTTCTGTCAAAGTAGAAGAGACAGAGCTACTCCCTCTACAGAGCTATGTTTGACATTGGTGGACAGGAGGTTGGGTAGAGGTGCACATGTATTACCTATGAGGGTTTCTGGGGGTTCCTAAGTCCACCAGATAAGTGACTTCGCCCTTCTTTTCCAACATAGGGTAGGACCCAGCCCATATGAACTGGAGGACCCTGAGGGCCACATGCTCTAAGACTCATGCCAGACTTCCAGGTTTCTGTTTTCTTTGGTCATGTACTCAGCCATTTGGGAGCGAAGGCCTAGCTCATAATCTAAGATGTCTTGCCTGGGCTCTTTGAGAGGTCTGTCTGATCCTTCTCTAAAAATAACTCAAGGGACCTCTTACAGAATGCCCAAATAGTAGTTCAAATGAACTGAAGTATTTTAGAAGGAACTACCTTGTATGCAAACAGCAGATATGGTAGGAGTACGTCCAACACCATTCTCACAGCTCAAAATAGACCGAAAGCCCTGTTCAAAATAGTCAAGGAGCTCTCGGGTGCCTCTTCGGTTCCTGAGGAGCCTTGTCTAGACACTGCTCAGTGTAATGCCTTAGCCAATTTTTTTCTTGCAAAAATTGATAAGATTTATGCCATTTTTAATTCTACTCCTGCCTCCCCCACTCAATCCGTTCAAGACCTACGTAACTCTCCGCCTGATATCACTCCCGGCCCTTTGCCCACTTCTTCCCAACTTCTTGCGTGGGATCCTATTTCCCCTGCGCTTCTAAATAAATATCTTCAAGAAATCAAATCTGGCTCCCCTCTGGACCCCTTGCCCCCGCAGGTTTTGCGCTCCCTAGACCCACCATCCCTTCACATTATTCTAGATGTCTTGAACGCCTCGCTGACAGAAGCGATTGTTCCAAACGAATGGAAACACGCAATGGTGGTCCCACTATTAAAAAAGGTGAACGCAGACCCTAACAACCCCTCCAATTTTCGTCCTATTTCTTTGCTCTCATGCTTTTCCAAGATTTTGGAGAAACATGTTAATTCTTTGCTCAATTCCTTTGTTGAATCTTCCAATTTTCTTCATGGCTCTCAATCCGGGTTCAGGGCTGGCTTTTCCACGGAAACCACCCTCCTTGGCGTGTCAGAGACCATCAGACGCCAAGTGGATAATGGGGAGACTGTGGCACTCATTCTGCTTGACTTGAGTGCCGCTTTCGACACCGTCTCCCATTCCATCTTATTATCCACGTTGGAGGCGGTTGGTGTCGGTGGTCCTGCCTTGGCCTGGATTGCCAATTTCCTTTCTGATCGCACGTTTCAAGTCTTTTCCTCTACCTCTGCTTCTTCTATTCTCCCCTCCACTCACGGTGTTCCCCAAGGGTCCATCCTTAGTCCCCTTTTCTTTAACCTATATGTGAGGCCACTTGCTTTTTTAGCGGAACAGGCGGGCCTCACAATTTACTCATACGCTGATGACACTCAAGTCATCTACTCCCTCTCCACCAATAAAAATCTCCCCTCTTCCTCGCTTCAATCCGGGCTGAAACAAATATCGGATTGGATGCTGAAGCACAAGCTAAAATTAAATGGGGACAAGACAGAACTTCTCCTGTTTGGCCCAGACACTTCACTCTGGGGCCCACACCATTGGCCATCGGAGATGGGTCCGCTACCCATTCCATCAGAGTCCGCTCGCAATCTTGGGGTTCTTTTTGACAACCAGCTAACCTTCAAGAAACACGCTGTGAAAGTCTCCGCCACCTGTACTACCATCATCAGGTGGCTGAGAAAAATCACGTGGATGCTGCCTGCGGACACCTTGAGGACCGTAGTCCAGGCTCTTGTCATCTCCCGCCTGGACTATGGGAACATCCTTCTCTTGGGTGCCGCCAAGGAGGTCACCAGGAGGTACCAGGTGGTGCAGAATATGGCAGTTCGCCTTATCTGTCACCTTCCTGCTAGATCCTCGGTTACTCCCCATATGCGGAAATTGCACTGGTTGCGTATTGAGAACAGAGTCAAGTTTAAAGCACTCTGCTATATGCATAAAATCATGACTGGTAGGGCCCCTCAATATCTGTCCGCCCTAGTGCAGCAATATATTCCCCCCCGGACACTTAGGTCCTCCACGCAGAACAAGTTCATGGTTCCACGTATCAACAGAGCCAAAATGGGCGGAAGCTCGTTTTCCCTGTTGGCCCCTTCTTTATGGAACGCCTTACCTCAACTGTTGCTCTCTGAATTCTGCTTCCTCACTTTCCGTAAGGGAATTAAAACCTGGCTTTTTGACACCTAATTCTATGGTCCATTACCTCTCCCTCCTCTTTTTACCGTTTTAGTCTGCCTTAGCGCCGGGAAACCTCCGGGTAGCTGTGCGCTTAACAAATGTAATTATAAATAAATAAATAAATAAAATCCCTTTCGGAGTTTTCCAGGCAAACCCATAATCGTGCTTTTCATGGTCTTATTGAATCTCTCCTTAAGACCATTTCCTTGGGAATGGTAAGGTAAAGTGAACTTATAAGTCTCTTCACTTTCATCCCACATTGCTTTCAGATAGACAGACATACATTTTGGGCCTCTATCTAAAATAACCCCCTTAGCGAACCCAACTCGGGTGAAGATGCCAATTAGGGCTCTGGCTACTATAGCATATCTATAACTATCTGGATTGTATAGTCCACTACCACCAAGATAAACCTATTGCCAGGGCCAGTTGGAGGTTCAAGGGGACCAACAATATCAATCCCTTCCCGCTTAACAGTGGTCCCCACCACGGGCAGCACTATAAGGGGGCCTTTGTCTTACCACCTGCCTTGCCACTGGTTCGACAGGTGACGCAGGAGTGACACAGCTCTGTAATATGTTTTGATATTTGGGACCAGTAAAAGTGGTAGACCATCCATTCCCATTTCTTGGTTTACCACAGATGTCCAGCTAAGGAGATGCCATAGGCCAGGTTAGGGAGGATCTATCTGTACTATTGAGGCACCACCACTCTTCTGGCTGCCCCTGGTTTGGGGCCCCTTACATCACTGTACGAAATTCCTTCCTCACAGTATACCTTGTGGATTCCAGTGACATCACCAGCTGTCTCTGGCCTTCAAGAGTGGGACAAGTCTTTTGTCGCTAGGTCAAGTCCTTGCTTGAGGGTCTACTTGGGACTAGGAATTCTGTCAGGTCAGGAAGGTCTGTCAAAGAGGCAACCTCTTGTTCAGGTACCAATGCCTCAACTCGGATGGCTAGGTTCATTCTAAGCGTGTGATCTTTGGGAAGTAGCCTTGTCAAACTTCCTGCCCTTTTTCTTGGTATGAGAACCTTAGTTCGTTTTCCAGGCTCCACATTCCTCTGCATGTCTTTTATGGTCTTTTGTGCTCTAGTGCTGACAAATACCCACTCAGGGAGGCCCACCATTCTTTCATGAGACCTTCTGTATACTTCTGCTCAGACAGAGGTTTCAAGTATTTTATCAAGCCGACACTCCAATGTGATGGCATGGGATACAATTTCTAAGGGTCAGTAACCCATCCACACCCAAAGCCTACCATTGCTATGGCATGAGACTTTGTAAAAGTGTCAGAATAGTTATCTGGTGCACCTCATCAAGCATGATCTGCTCTGTGTAATCCAGCTTAGCCATGACCATGGTGATACTGGCACCTGTATCCCTCAGGGCCTGGACTGCAATGCAATTGAGATTGGTCACTGCCTGTACTTCACCATATTGGCAGGTCAGTTGGCCAAGGTATCAATGTCCTCTTCACTGATGGAAACTAAAGTGACCTCACTGTTTCACTTGCAATCTCCAGGGACAACCTCCACCCCATCCCTATACTTGCCATGCCTTTTGGATGGTCAAACAGGATCCCCCCTCTTGTGACCTGGCTGTTTACAAGCATAGCACTCCCCAGCCTCTGCAGAGTCAACATTCTTTCCCTGGTACCCTCTCCCCTTTGAATGGAATGTGACTCTATATTCCCCCGAGGGCATTTTTTTGGGATTCTTTGGGAGTTTCTGACTTTTTATACTCAGCCCCATTCTTTCCCCTAAAAGGGGACATGTTCTCCTTTCTTGTAATCACCACCTTGGGACTTTTTGGGCAACGTAATCCTTACCTATTCATCAGCTATCTTTATCAGCTATCTAGGGTTAGATAGCTGAGAATCCACTAGATGCTGGTGTAACTCCTCTGAAATACAATTTGTAAGTAGGTGTTCTTTAACCCACAAATTGTAGAGACCCTCAAAGATATCCATCTTGTTACTCTTTATTTAGCCTTTCAGTGACTTCACAAAGGCAGCTACAAAGTCCACCTGTGTCTCAATTGACTCTTTTTCTATGTTCCAGACTTCTTGACTGTACTTCTTGGGGTTAAGCAGTATAGATTGATGAGTGCCCCCTTCAGGGGGATTGTATGACTCTGCCACCTCATCCTCTCCCTACTGTTGGATCTAGTTCACAAAACATGGACCTTCAATGCTGGGACACAAGAGAGCCAGCGTGCAATATGGCCACACTCCTGTGAGGCTTTGCCTTTATGTGGACACAATTCGTCATTATCTTGCCTCATCTGGACCAACTGGAGTCATAAAGAAAGTGAGCTGCAACCAAGGCACCTATTGTGCTCTAAATGTGGGGTTTTGGATGAGATTGCTACCAAAGATTTTTAAATAACTGCATGGAAAGCCCTGAGCCATGAAGTCAACAAGGGGGCTGCCTGAAGGTCCGGTGAGGCATATTGGCTCGCCCTTGCTGTAGTGGGTCCTGGCCAGTGCAACTATCAATGGTATGTGTTCCTCGCCGAAGTGCCGTGGAAGGAGGAGCACAACCCCCAGCACTTATGGAGAGTCCACAACTGGGCAGCTCTGACTGTCTCAGGTCGGACTGGAGCACATTTTGGGCAGGGCCAGCTGCCACATTGATGCTAGGCGCTTGGGCCTCTGAGACCAGAAGGGCAGCTGTATCAGGGGAGCCTGATCCCTGTGAAGTCGTATAAGGAAGGGGAAAGACAAAAGTTGCTCCTGCAATTGCAGTGATCTGCCTAGGCTTGTTGGAGCCGATTTCAAATATGTGGAGACTTAGCACATGAGGTAATGGCTGCCATGCATAGGGCAGCATCCGAGTAGCGGCACTCGTGTGCGATTCCGAGTTAGATCACCAGGCCCTCCTCACTACCCCGGGTGAGCTGGGCTCTGGTGAACCATCGCGACTGAATAGACCAATGCTAGGTAAGCGGTCCATGTCTGATTTATCCAGATTGACACAAGTTGAATACGGGGGCCTGTAAGTGAGACTCACACACCGCCTAGTAATGGATAGTGCAGAGGTTTTTCAGTAATATCTACCTACCACTTGGGGCTAACTTGGCAGTGCTCATTCCTTGCCAGAACTATTCATTAACATTGTTGTTACTGCCAATTATAATGCATACACCAGTGCTGCAGTGACCTCTGAGCACACTGCGACAAGGCTATTTAACAGTTTATTCCTGGCCTGTGCTTGACTGTCTCTCTCTGTCACACTACCCTAGTCTGTAGAGCAGCTCCATGTCTTCATCAATATGGGGAAACCGGGGTCTCCTAAACTGAGAAAAATCCTACCTTTAAGACTTTTGGTATTCACAGAAGGCATTTAGGAGTCCTAAAGTTAGGAGTCCCAACTTTACTAGTCCTAAACTGAGAAAAATCCTAACTTTAAGACTTTCGGTATTCACAGAAGGCATTTATGAGTCCTAAAGTTAGGACTCCTAATTTCTCTGAATACCGAAATGAGTAAGTGCCTTTTGTGAATACCAAAATGAGTAAGTGCCTTCTATGAATACCAAAATGGTAGTAAGTTTAGGATTTTGTCCTACGTTAGTTCTGTATATCGGGCCTCAATTGTGTCTTACCTAAGCATGCATCTCCATAATATCAAAGTACGATTCTCCAGCAAAAACAGCTGCATTCGTATGTTTTATCTAAGTTCTCGGGCATGACCAGAACAGAATAACAATGTTCAGACTAAACTCCAGGAACAGGCAGAGAATGAGCACAGCAGAGTGCTCTCATGTGAAAGGCATAAAGAGAGCCTTGCAAAAATGAAGACAGTTAACGTCCTGCACAAAAGCAGCATCTTGGCTACCCGGCTCATGCTAACTCAAAGATGTCGAAAATGTATCTAATAACCACGTGACACCCTCCCCTTGGCTAGGTTGTAGTGCATAGACAAACAGGTGTCAAAAATAAGCAGAGCCAAATCGTGTCATCCAAATAGAGTCAATCAAAAAGGGGCAAATAAAGAAAAAAAAAAAATATACAAGTGTAGTTCAGTCAGAAAAATCCAAGAGATTGTGTGTGCCATGGATTCCAAAGTGTTCTAAAAGGGTATCATTGTCACTAAGAAAAAAGAGAGATGCCATTCAATTCAGCAGAGGGAATGTACATTTGTGTTCTTTGTTATCCAGTGCATCCAGTAGCAGAATAGGGCAAATGGTGAAATATATTTGATGGAAGTCTCCTGCAAGAGGCGCTCAACAGCCTCACAGGTATCCCAACGAGCCAATACTTCAAGTGCAGCCACACGCATCATACGGTTATCACCAGAACAGTCCTGGTCATGGGCCAGCAAAGGACCCACCAACAGGTCATAATCCGGTTCAGCGTCGGATGTTGTGAAGAGGCAGATATCTAAGGCCCAATAGAAAGGGCACCATCAGCAATAGAACACAGGTCGCACTCAAATGAAATAGGCGAAGCGAAAGATAAGCCCATAGCTCACACTCAGCGTTGCCAGTGGCAAGCATCCATAAAGTTGCTACATTCGTTCATGGTACAATCGCCATGGGCCTGGTCTGTGCAGAACAACAGGATGGGCATTCATTGCGTAAAAGGAGCATCATTACCAGCACACCACTCACCAGCATGAGAATAATTGGAAAACCTCGGAAGGCGCTGGAAAAAATAGAATGTATCAAGGCCGGTATTACTTCAAAAATCATCTGAAAAGATGAAACAAGGCCAGAACCTACAAGTTAAAAAAAATGTGCAAGGCCTTCAGTAGCAGATGCATTAAAGATTTGATGAATCAGTTCTCCAAACTGTAGTGGGAGATTCGTATTCAGCAGTGACTGAATCTCTCTAGATGTTCTAGACACCTGCAATTCGAAGGTCTCACGAGCAGAAGTGAGAGCGACCTCTTGTTGAAACACTAGCGCTTTAAATCTGCTTAGTTTATTGAAGTCTGTTTTCAAAGTGGGAACGGAAGGCCACAGGGAGCTATCTACAATTCCATGCAGGGGAGGAAAAAGAACATTGCTGCAACAAGTAACTCTTTCGGAAACTGTTACTATATACGGAGTGCCTGCCCATAACCCGCAGCAGTTGTGGTTATTTACCATTAGAAAGCAATGTGAGCATGGGAATAATTGAGGGAACTGGTGTTCCTTTTAGAAAACAGGCCAAATTGGGAGCTGATTCATTGCAAGCGGCGTGAAATTGAGCTTGTGTACAGAATAACACATGTCCTACAGTAGAATCACAGTCCCACCCTGTCAGGAAAACCTCCTTATCCTCACAGTGCAAAGTAAATAGTAAAGACCACATTTTGTGCAGAAAAGTACTACCCAGGGTTTCAGATATCCAGATTGGATAATGCTTCATATGTGCATTAAATTAATAGAGGGAAATGGGCAAAGAAATAACCTCATGGATTAACCATATAGACGAATCGGTCTCTGCTATAGAGAATGGTAGTTGTTCTATCTTCACAAAAGGTAACAAGGTGTATGTTGAATCTTTCATTGGCATAAGCCTTTGTTTATCAGTCAAATTACCAGGCAAAAACACGCAGTTGTGCTCAAATAATACCAGAGCACTTTCCCATTTTTCAATGTTTGCAAAGTCCAGCCAAATTGCGTTAGAGAGTGCAACTGATTTTGACCATGATACAAAACAGACACATCATTCTGCACAATGTAAATAACAGATGAAAAACTATTGTTCAAGTGTAAATACGAGAAGACAAAGTATTTATGCTGTTGTCTACCACATCCAAAACTTTACGCAAATTGTCTTGATCTAGTTGTCGCATTCGAAAAGCTGCTTCTATTTGGAACTGTTTTCAGATTTCGGTATATGCTACATAGCAAAATGTTTTGGACAAGGAGACCTGGGACCTAAAAGGAAATCTGGCAGATCAATGCCTCCATTTAAATGTGAGAGTTGTTGTTCCACAGATGATAACGATGACTGTCCCAACCACAGTTGACACAATTCACCCACAGAATATGTAGTAACTGTATGTGTTTGTGAAAAGCAAGGGTCAGGCCTACTGAGCAATAAACTCCCCCTGTTGAATTTGAAAACCACAACTGACAAGCATTAGTGAAGAGGGGACATATTAACCAACCCAAGGGATTAATAGTGGACAAATTAAAGGTACCATTGTGGACCATACAGTGTAAGTCCTCTAGAGAATAATGTGTATACTGCTGCCAGTCTTCATAAGCTGCCAATGACAGAAATGAGGGAGAATTAAAATTTGTAGCTGTAGCCAAACTAATGCATGTAGTGTTTTGCACAGTCTTATTCAGGAATAACAGCTGTGACCGTATCAAAAACGCACAATGCAATGATTCAGTTCCCTGTACCAGACAATTTTTGGTACCGATATTGATTTCAAATCAATCGTGTCTTTCCAATACTCATTACCTTTAAAGGATAAATCGGTTATGAAAGTCCAAGAATGTACCAATTTAGCATGAGTCAGAATGAATTTTGTGTGTATTTGTGTACTCAATTTATAATAACCGGATCTCGGATCAGATAGATTATAGCTGGAAAAGTAGACAAACTTATTTGTCTGTGTTTGTGAACTACCTTGAAATGGTTTTAGCAAACAGTGGTCCTTAGATTGAGGATATAGAGGAAAAAATATGCTATAGACCTGAATGGGTACTATATATGTCCTATATCCAGCCGGACAATCAATTTTATTATGGCAATGTATTTAGAAGTAGCAAGTGATATAAAAAAGGACAATACAACGGGACACAATCCTGCACCCGATACAGGGGAATGAGAACAAAACACGTTACAGGGTACTGCGGGCTGCATTCTCCGTATTGACCGCACGCCTCTCTCTCAGGCAGCGCTGGAGTGGTGGGAGCGGAGCAGCAGTGTTTTTTTTTTTAAACTTTATTTTTGTGCAGGTGTGAAAAGAATACAGTTGTGAAACGCCCATCCCAATATGTCAAACTTACATCAATGTATTTGTCCACAGCCGTCATGCCCACAACCCGGAGGCCGGGCGGCAACACCTAGGTATTCCAGTAGTGTGCACATGTTTCCAGTGTTACGCTTTCTGCCTGGCACCCCATGATCCTGCTTTTGTCTTTTTCTCCCAAAACATCCCCCCCCCCATCCCCCACCACCCCCAACAAACAAATAGCACGTCCCCCACAAGGGGTGAAAGACAGCTCCCAAGTTCATCATACAATGCGTCACCAGTCCGCCGGTTCCCTTCGTGTCTAGTGTAGTAGTGCTTGTCCTCACTCCCATAACACAATATAGCATCTCTTATACAAGGAGTCTCTAAGGGAATCACCGTCTCAGTTCTGTATGGATACTCGTCGTTATCAGGTGGTCCCTCCCGCCCACCCCGCCCGCTGCCCCTCTATGGGTTGCCTCCTGTGTGCCCTGCCTCTAGGCCATGGTATTGTCTCCATTTACTCCATATCCTTCGGAACTTTTTTGGACAGCCTCTCGCTTTGTATGTCACTCGTTCTGCTGCCATATAGAGGTCCAGACCTCTCCTCCATTCCTCAATCTCTGGCCGCTCCGCCACCCCCCAGTATTTCGCTATGTCCCTCTTTGCCACCACCAGCGCCAACACCAGGAAAATGATGTGTGGGCGCGGCAGGTCCACTTCGGTCACCATTCCCAATAACGCCAGTTTCGGGTCTAGTGTTAGCTCTGTTCCCAACACCTCCCCCAATTCTGTGAAGATGTGAGACCAATACGTTTGAATTTGCACACAGGACCATATGGTGTGGTAGAAATCTCCCTGTTCAGTATTGCATCTAAGACACGTGGCGTCCGCTATCCTACCCATCTTGTGGAGACGCCTCCGGTCGAAGTATGTCCTGTGTAGCACATTTAATTGGATCAGCCTCAACCCTGACTTAATAGCGACTTCTCGGGGATGCATCAGTATTAGCTCCCAGTCTAAGTCCTCCAGCTGCCCCACTTCCGCCTCCCATGTACCTCTGAGTTTCGCCAAATCACCCAACATGTTGTTTGTGAGGGTTTTATATGTAAGCAACACTGCCTGGTGTACCATCTGTTCCTGTAGGAGTCTTCCTTCCAAAGGTGCATATTCCGGTATGTCCTGTAGTGATATCTGCTGTGCATGCCAGGCATGTGCTAGCTGTAGGTGTTTGTATCGTTGTGTGTGGTGTAATCCGAACTCTGCCTGCAGCATCGCGAAAGTCTTCAGCTCACCTTTGCTAATCACGTCCCCAATAGTGGGGATCCCTATGTCATCCCACCTTTGGAAGCCTTTCAGTTTACGGAGTTCCGTGAACCATGTGCAATGCCACAGTGGTGTCTGACGTGTTGGCCTTCCCTCCCATCCCGTGGATTTAGTAGCTCGGGACCATGCTCTAATCATAATCAGAGTCGCTGGCAAGAGCGTTCTCTCCGCCTTTCCCCCATATAGATAGTGGAGTATATTGTGTGCGGACAATTTATGCCTCTCTAGTGCATATGTTGGGTGGTCCGCTGGTGCGTGCAGCCAGTCATTAATGGGGGTCAGGTGTTCCGCCCAGTAGTATGCCTCCAGGTTCGGTAAGGAGATCCCCCCACTATATTGATGTCGTTGGAGTGTCCGGAGCGCAATGCGTGGTTGTTTGCCTAACCATATGTATGACCGCAGGTCTGCGTGAATTCTAGTGATAGTATCAGTCGGCAGCGGATAGTACTCATTTTGAAGTGCGTAGAGGAATTTGGGTAGGGTAATCATCTTATACATCGCCGCCCTTCCCAGTAGGGTGAGCGGCAACTGTCTCCATCTTGTCATATCCTCTACTGCCTCCTTCAGTGTCCGTTCCACATTTTTCTGGAACGAGAGCTGTTTGTCCAAAGTGACATATACCCCAAGGTACTGGAACCCCTCGGTGGTGGTGAGTAGACGGTCCGGTAGCGGTACTCCCTGTACTGCTCCCTGTGGTGTATACAAGACCGATTTATGCCAGTTGATGGTGTGGCCGGCCAGTGCCCCAAAGTCTTCCAACTCTCTGAACAACTTCCCTACGGAGACCTCGGGGTTCGTGATATACAACAGTACATCGTCTGCATACAACGAGACCTTTTCCTGAGTATCCCCCGACTCGGTACACCTGAAGCCATGGATCTCTGGGTTCTGACGAATTTTGGCCGCCAGTATCTCTATAGTGAGAATGAAAAGGAGGGGGGACAGCGGGCATCCTTGTCTGGTGCCCCTCTCCACCCGGAATTCGCGTGATAGGCACCCATTCACTCGTACCCGCGCCTTCGGTGCCGCGTAGAGCAACCCTATCCATTTCTGAAAGTGTGGGCCAAAGCCAAACCGAAGCAACACCGCCATGAGAAAGGGCCAATGTACCGCATCGAACGCTTTTTCAGCGTCCAAGGACAGGAACCAATGCGGTTCCTTTCTACCCTGTATTTCTTGGAGCCAATTATGGGTCCGTCGGAGATTGAGTTTTGTCGCTCTGTCCGGCAAAAATCCGGACTGGTCTGTGTGTATAAGGTCTGGGACCACCGTCCGTAGGCGCGCCGCTAGAATTGTGGCCAGTACTTTGACCTCCATATTTAAGAGGGAGATGGGGCGGTATGAGGCACAATCGTCCTCCGGCTTGCCCTGTTTGTAGATCGGCACTATGGTTGCTAATGCTAGGTCTCGAGGGAGTCTCCCTAGTCCGAAAGCTTCAACATAGAGCGCCAACAGATGAGGCGTCAATAGGTCGGCTGCCTTTTTGAAGAATTCCGCCGGGAACCCGTTGGGCCCTGGTGTTTTCCCCGTTTTTAATTTATTGATGGCTGTGGAGATCTCCTCCAGTGTTATTCCCGCCTCCAAAGGGGTGCTAAGTTCCTCATCCAGTACTGGGATATCTAGATTTTCCATATAGAGTAGGGCCTCGTCCACTGACCCGAGGTCCCGGCCTCTATAGAAGTTCTCATAGTGTAGCGCGAAAGCTTCCGCTATGCCCCTATCGGTAGTTTCCAGGCCTCCCCCATCCTTTCTGATTCTTTCCACCCATCTCGCGGCTTGTTCTTTCCTACTGAGCCACGCCAGGAGCTTGCCTGACTTGTCGCCTACATCATACAGGCGGTGTAGCGTTGCCAGGGCCTGCGTCTTCGCCTCATTAGAGACCAATTCCCTATACTCCTTCTGTTTGTCCTGCAGCTGCCGCAGTATACCATCCTCTCGGTTTACAAGGTAGCGTCTTTCCAGGGTCAGGATTTCCAGTTCTAACGCTGCTGCCTCCCTGTGCTGTTTGCTGCGTTCGTCTCGCAGCCTCCCTCTAACCCTATCTCGGACCACCGGTTTCATGGCCTCCCAGAAAGTAATGTTAGATTCCACTGAGCCCTTGTTCTCCGCTACGTACACTTTTATGTCTGCCCTCAGACCCCGCACTATGTCCGGGGATTGAATATCCCAGGCTGCCAGGCGCCATTCCGTCTCACGCCTTTCGGTGTTCTTCCCTAATAGTGCGTATAGGGGGAGTGATCCGATATTCCCCTAGCCTTGTACGTGAGCTCGTCCCCCTCTGATAGGTACTGTCTTGCAACAAAAATATAGTCCAGCCTCGAAAAGGTTTTGTGGGCCCCTGAGTAAAATGAGAATGTCTCTTGTGTCGGGTGTCGCCATCGCCATGCGTCAGTGAGTCCCATGTCCGCCACGTATTTCGCAAGGGCGGTTTGTGTCCCCCCTCTGCGTGTTGCCCCTGAACGATCTAAGTCTTCCGCAATGACATCGTTGAAGTCTCCCCCCACTATTTGCATCGTGTCTGCCGTTTCTAGTAAGATGGACGCTACCTCCCTAAGTGTGCGTGGTTGGAGTTTTGGAGGGGCATATACTGAGATGACTGTGATGCGTTGTCTGCACCACACTCCCTGCACTCCCACATACGTACCCTGTGTATCGCTCAACGTGCGCGCTACGGTGAAGGGGTGTGTTTTGTTAATGAGTATTGCCGCTCCCCTAGCGCCTGACGTGTAGCCCGCGTGATTCAAGACTTTGTATCTACCCCTCGCTATGAATGTGCATTTTCCCGCCCTAAGGTGAGTTTCTTGCAGGAGGATGAGGTCCGGGGCGGTCCTCTTTATGTATGAATTAACTAATCCCCTCTTTATTTTGGAGCCCAGGCCATTAACATTCCAAGTCATAATGGAGATCCCCTTGTGTATCCCATCTGTGTTTGTTAGTGTACCTGCCAGACTGTGTAGGTCTTCTGGAGGTCAATAGGCGACCTTAGCGGCTGTGCGTGACAATGTTGACTTCCATTCCCCAGGTTGTGCCTCTGCGCGCTATTCCTTGCCTAACTCCCTCCCCAACTTCCCCAACTTGGTGAAATTCCCCCGTGCCCTCTCCCACACCCCTCCCCACCTCTCTCCCCTTCCAGACTCGTTCCCATCAAGGTCCAAGCTGTTAGTAGAAGTCGGTCTGTCACCCCCCCCTCTCCCTCCCTCTATAGAACTATGGCCCGCTAGAGCCTCCTATAGTGGCCCGTGCTGTATCCCCCCCGTCGGGCTTTTACCCCCGACAAGGGTATGCACCACTCCTGGGCTCTTGTCCAAACTGTAAAGAACCGTTGTTGCTGACAAGTAAACTGTTCCTGAGAACACAAAAAGATTCAACGAAAGGAAAGGAGAAACAACAACTAAAAGGGTGCTGGTCACTTGCGTGTCATGGCCGCGTCCCGGCCAACAATCCGATCATCCACTTCTTCCAGGTTCACGAATGTGAGTCTTGTGTTGTCGGTACTGTGCTGCAGTGTTTGTCGGATACGTCCTGTTCCAACAGCCGGATCTCTGTTTCCAGTGGGTGTAATGAGCGTTGCTCAGTGTCTGACGCCTCGTCCTCCACATCCGAGTCCCTGAGGTGTTCTCCTTCCCCTTCCGAGCGTGCCTGGTCCCGTGGCCCCTCCTGAGTTCTGTGGGCCGTCCTTGACGTCCCGGGTGACTCCGATCTCCCCCTCCTGGATCCCGCCGATGTGCGTGAATGGTACAGGGTGCATGTATATCTCGAGTAGAGTCTCCGGGATCTCCTCCTCTGCTGTTTTGGCGAGCCCCACCGCGCCTTGTCCTGTGCCACCCTCACCAGCTCCTCTCTCCCTGCTGTTTCCCGACTGTTGAGAATCGGTCTCTCCTCCAGCCATTGCCATGCATCCTCCGGATGGCTGAAGAAGTGCGCCTTGTCCTTGTAGATGACTTTGAGTTTTGCAGGGAAGAGCAGCATATACGTAATGTTCAATGATCTCAATTTGACTTTCACCGAGTCAAAGGAGTGCCGCTGCTTCTGGACCTCCTGACTATAGTCCGGAAAAATCATTATGTTGGTGTTCTCAACTCGGATTTCGCCCATTTTCCTCGCTTCCCGCAAAATTAAGTCTCTGTCCGCGAAGTTCAAGAATCGCGCGATCACTGGCCTGGGCCTCGCGCCCTCCGGAGGTTTCGCAAGGAGCGCCCTGTGCGCCCTTTCGATTACAAAGCAGGAAGAAAAACGGGCTCCAGGGAAGGTGTCCGTGAGCCACTTGTGCAGGAAGGCTGCCATATTGTTCCCCTCAATCCCCTCTCTAAATCCTACGAATCGGAGGTTGTTCCGTCTCGCCCTGTTTTCGGCGTCATCCACCTTCCAGAGCAGCTGTTTGTGCGATGCCTGGAGCTCCGCCATTTCCCTCCGAAGGGTGGTTATCGAGTCCTCAGCCTCTCCAATGCGTGTTTCCGTTTCAGACACCCTGGCAGAGAGATTCTTGAAATCTTGGCGCAGGAGTGTGACTTCAGCGCCCACTTCCCCAATTTTGCCCTCCAACGCGGATCGGGATTCCTGGATATCCGATCTCGATGCCTGGATCGCTGCCAGCAACCTGTCCGTGTCAGTTGCCCCCTCCGCAGCCGCGCCCGAGTTGTCCCTGGGTGTCCTTGGCGCCGCGAAGAGCTCCAGAGTGCCTTGTTTAGGATGTTTGGGAGGGAGGTCTCTCTTCCCCATCCTCACTGAGTCAGTGGCGAGTCCAGCTATGAAGGATGTGTGCAGAGCCCCCTCGTTGTGGGCCCAACAGGGATCTAGGGTGTCCAGGCACTGCCCTCCGTGTGTCGAGTCTCCAATGCCAATCCGTCACGCGGCAACCCCCCCCGTTATCGCCTCACTCTGATCGTCCCAGGTGGTGTAGTTGGTTGGTGCTCCCCGCCTTCCCCGCCGATCTGGTAGCGGGTACTCCAGCCATGTGTCCCGAAGTGACCCTCTGCTCTGCCTGACCCACTTCGCTTCGGTGCCGCTCAATGCGGTGTGTCGCGTCGCCCCTCAGAGGCCGCTGTGGTGGGCCCTCCCAATGCAGAGGCAATGCAGAGGCACATCCAGCAAGGTTCCTACTGGGGCCCCCGTCCACACCGTCTCTGGTTGCGGCCTCAGCCCTCCTTCAGGATCCTTCGACAGTGCAGCGTGAATGTCCCGTCTCCCCTGCTCTCCAACCTGCGCTGCACCACCCCTGCTTCTTTGCCGGGCCGGCCCCCTCAGTACCACTGATCTGCGCAGCAGTGCGGCCTCGGAGCGGTTTGCGTGGTTGCCGGTGTGTGGCGCCGGTGTTGCCTGGTCGCTCCCCTCCGTGGGTCAGTAGTGAGGGCGGGAGGAGTGGTGGGGGCGGGGGGGGTGGGGAGGGTAACAGCCACAGTCTTCCCCCGTTGCTGGGTAAACTCACCCCACCACCTGTCTCTGTGCGGCTGGGTGCGCAGGGCCGCCTTTCCTCACCCCGCTCACTCACCGAGTGCGACCGAGGTCGCGGCCGCCATCTTGGTGAAGTCGGGCTCCCGGTGTCCGCTGCTCCCCCGCTCCGGCCGTGACCAGCGTGCCTCCTCCGCTTCTCCGCTGTTGCCGGTGTGGGCAGGGAAGTCCCTCCTCCAGCCGGGGTCCTCGCCGGTCGTCAGTCTGGTGAAGCGGCCGCCATGTTGGATAGGTGTGCCTCGAGTCCCAGCGACACCCACAGCGCCCGGTCCGCTCCGCTTGCGGCCCGGCGTCTCTCACCGGTCCAGTCGAGGTAGCCTCACAACACTCTCCTTCGGGCACCAGCTCCTCCGCGCTCCGCTTCCCTGCAGCTGACACGCACCTGGGCGCCTCCGCTGCGTTCCGACACTTCGCCCGGCGGGCGGACCTGCAGGCTCCCGGGCTCGTGTGGCTCTCCGGGTTCGGCTGGTGTCAGTTTCCGATGGCGCCACAGCACACACTGGTAGTCTCCAGCGCCTCACGGGATGCGGCGCTCTGCCCCGGTCCGGTCACTGAGCCGCCATCTTGCCCGGCCGTTACCCCTTCACTACAGGCTCCGCGCCAGGGTCGGCTAAACACCCTCTGGACGGTTCGGTTTTGGGCTTTGCCTCGTTCGTCCCTCTCCAGGCGTCCTCCGACAGCTAATAAGTGATTTTTGGCCAGTGGAGACGTGCAAATTGTCGGATATTTAGATGTCGGCCGGGAGCTCCCGGGAGACACGTCTAGCCCTGCATGCTGCTGGCCACGCCCCCCTCGGAGCAGCAGTGTTGACATTACCACAATTAAATCTGCAGAAAATACTCTAAAAAGCACAAGCACTTTTACGTATTTGGGACTACTTTTTTCAAATTCTGAATCCTGGCAACCACATGTTGCGTATGGGAGAAATAAGATTGGGAAATCTATTAACTCGGTTCTCTCCCTTCGTCAACCTAGACATGCAGATGTTGTCTCCTCCCTTATAAAGATTTACCGTACTCAGTGCCAACCTACTGGCACGTATGGCTCAGAGGTGTGGGGATATTCTAACTGTATCTCTATTCAAACTGAGGAAAACAGATTTTGTCGAAAGGTATTGGGGGGAGTCGTCTCTGCTGCAACATACGTTTGCCATAAAGAACTTAATTTACCCTTTATAGAAGACTTCATCCGTTCAAGACCAGCACTTTTTTGGCTAAAAATTTGGCTTAACCCTTCGGCCACCCTAACACGCAGCATACTAACTGACTGCCTACAAAGTGATAGGTCCCACCATATTCCATGGTTGAACGCGGTAGAGAAAAGTCTGACCAGCGTGGGGTATGGTTCTTTATTTACTTCCCCTAACACCATAGATCACTCCCATACGAATAAAATCAAAGGGGCCTTGTACAAACTTTATAATATGGAACGGATAAGACTTGAATATCTAAAGCCATCTGTTATTAAGTACTCTACCCTTTGTGAACCTAATGTTGGTCTATCAGTGTCACCACAGAGATATCTGCTTACTACATTAGGCAGATGGAACAGGAGTCTCCTGTTCCGTCTTCAGGATGGTAGTATTGTGAATCTGTTAAATTTTCCTCTGTGATACAACAAACATCTCGATAAGCTGGATTGTCCATGTATGACGGGTGGTAAACAAAGCCTGGTGCATTTCTTCTTTTTCTGTAGTTTTTATAGGCTGTACACCACTCGCTACTTAATGCCGTATTGTCGCAGATATGAACTTAGAGACTTTAATCTGGCATTAAAAACTTTTCGAATGTTAAAGTCAGACGAGGAGATATTCTGTGCAAGCAGCTTCCTTAAAGCTGCTGTCCGCTCCCGTGCTTCTATGGATTCACTATGATGAAGAGAGTGAAATTGCATTTTTTGCACAATTTCTTTTTTGCACATTTTGAAGGGTGTATGTTTACGATTGGACGCTCGTAAGCTCTCCTCTATATGAAATGATATTTTTAATTTTTATATAACTTTTGTACCAATCATTATTTGGTTTTATTAATTGCACTAATATGATGTACCTGTTGTCTTAACTATGATCATTTTTAATGTATACTGTACTTTTATGTATGTATCTACTCCGAATAAAGATCATTTGACTTGACTTGACGTTACAGGCAAAAGTTGGAGCTGTGGTAGCTTGTACTAATTATATGATACAACAAGCTAAACCAAATAGTAACCACAATAAATGTACACATTCGACCATGTGGAACTATTTTCCAGTGTCGACGACGTTTCAATCCCAAGCTCATTAGTTGAAGGGATCATCAGGACTAATTGCCTGGAAAAAAACAAAATACCTGTTGGAATGAAAACAGGGAAAAAAACAACAACGACCTGTCAGAAATTCTGAGAGGGAACACGTTTTTACAGCAAGCCAGCAACTGTTTTCATAAGGGCAACATGTAACATAGATCTAGTTACTAAATAACTCCAAAATACATAAAGTTAATAAACATTCGGCGAGTGGCGAGAGAAGGGGTGTTTGAAGGAATAAGAGAGTGGAGAGATACCCGAGATGGGTAAGACGTGAAGTGTTCACGGTGAAACCCCTTGTCACAAGGTAATAGTCCTCGGTACCGATTACGAATACCGCAAAGGCGAAAAAAAGGGAAACAAGGACGTCAAGAATTGGAGGATGGTCCGTGTCTGTGTGGCAGGGTTTGTGGTGAATTGTACATGCTTGGATACAATGTCGTCAGTGCTTAATAATTAAGTCAACATTACGGTGGAGACAGGTGCGAATTATTTGCCATCTTCAGCAATTGCTCATTATATTGTGTGATTTAGAGAGCCATGCACTTCAATAAGGGCAAGGGGGGCTTACGGAGCAGTTGGCAGTTGTCCCACCGATTTGGCCTTTACGTCAAAATGGCGTGGGGGTTCACAACGTTGTTGGGTGGTCTTGCCTAGTCTACGATTTGATGCTCCCCTCCACCTGACTGTTGATCCGACGAGTCCTGCAAGGAAAGTGGGGAGCAAGGATCAGGAACCTGAAACCTCTCTTGTCTTAATTTTAGAGTGGTCCCGCAAATCTTACCTACGCTCGGAAGCATCAGGTGTCGGCGAACCAGCACGCAAACCTTGCTTCTGCTGTTGTGGTTGTTGTTTATACTTCTTTTTAGGAAAGAATGGATGCCTCTCCTTCTCAGGAGAGGGTTTATTCTGCGGTTTGGTAAAAGGTTTAATCCCCAAATTATTACGCCCTAATGATTTATACACTTTAAAGATAATCTTAGGTAATTTGCGTTGTTTATCCACATCAGCTGCCACCTCAAGGGGCTGACTCACTTGCAAACTAACTGCTTCACCTTTTGTAGTGGCCAGTATCATATAAGAGACTATAGGGAATACCCCAACCAGTCTCATCCCCAACTCCAGGGCAGCATCAGCCCCTTGTTCCTCCTTAACCTTCATAAGAACTGTCGGAAGCACTGTAAAGGAGGGTGTGCCAAAGCATAGGGAATACAGTGCCGTAAACACCTTCCCCCAAGTGGTGCAGACTGCTAAATTAGGAATAAAACCTTTTGGTAAACTCATTGTCAGTATCCTGTGTTTCTACAAAGGAGTAGTATTGGGAAATACTGCTTTGAGTTGCTCAAATCGCTCAGCTAACCGGAACGGTAAATCATCTCTATTTGGAGGATGCTTCCCCATCACTGAATTAATCATGATTGGGCTTATTACCATGCCTCCATGTCCTGGTTGCTGAGGATGGGCTCCAGCTGGAGCTGCTTGGAAAGTGCAAGTCATATATTGTATCACGCGTCTGTGGATATGAAGTAAAGATTCAGGCAATTAACGCAGCTCTGCATGAGTAACACCACAAAAAACCTGCCAAAATGGGCCATGTGGTCCCGTCGACCGATAAAGGGCCTTAAAGGACCATTGTAACAGGGTGAGGTAGGGCACCATTAAACCATATGGTGTGCTCCCAAGCTGACAATGGCACTTTAAGTGACAGATAAGGTCTATAATCCCGAAGAACAGGGGCATGTTCATATTCATGAAATTAATTATCATTCCCATCCACCGCTGAAAGATTAACCCAAGAGTAAAAAACCTTGAAGTGAAAAGCAGTATTCACTTCAACCACAAAGATAATGTCTGTTCCCGTAGTGTGTTGAGTCAAACGTACAGTTAGATCTGCTCGATTATGAGCAGCAATAGCAATAGCCATTAGCGAAACAGAGAGGAAAAAAGGAAAACGGTAGCGCAACACTGGGTAGTAAAGAAGAAAAACAAAAACTTTTAAAATCCAAGCTTGAAAAACTATAATCTCTAATATAGGAGGTAAATCCACTACACCACTGATGTCTCTGTGAATGAGTGAGAGGGGTCTCGCGAATAATTACCAGACCAAACGTTGGTGGTGCCCTGTTGCAGGGATTCTGCACATAAACAGAACTATGCGCAGGATTATGGGACCTCGGTGTATAGGGGCTAATCCCTCCTACCACCTAAGCACCCATGAGCCCAGGACTGACTAGCTACAGTGTCTCAATTGCTCACACATGGAAAACCCAATGATTAGACACCACAGAACACAACACTCCCAGATCTCTCAGGAATCATGGTAACAAGACACACCATTTCGCTCACACTCTCGTACTTGTCCACAATAAGATCTGACAGAGACATGAAGATACTTTATTTTAAGTAGTATGCTCAAAAATGCAGTATACGTGCCACAACCAGCAGCAAAATTCATAATGATATCAATACAGTTAACATTGTAGCAAGGGCATATATCATAAAGGGAGATGTCATTTTATAAAGACAGTGGATAAAGGACTATAAAGCCTAACCACCCCCCCCCCTTGGTAAGCAGAATTATTAATATATAATAGGAGATCTCTGGGCTTTGTCAGTAGGCACCATACCTCAAGCCATAGATCGTATTTCTACATCACAGGTGCTGGTTGCTCTTCTCCCTGGAAAGATCCCTGTCCAAGTGTGTCTTACCTAAGCATGCATCTCCATAATGTCAAAGTATGATTCCCAGCAAAAACAGCTGCATTGGTATGTTTTGTCTAAGAGCTAGGGCCTGACAGTGTTTATCAACCTTGCTCACAATGTTCAGACTAAATTCCAGGAACAGGCAGAGATCGAGCACAGCATAGAGTTCTCATGTGAACGGCATAAACACAGTCTTGAAAAAATAAAGACATGTAGCGTTGTGCACAAAAGCAGCGTCATGGCTACCGGGATCATGCTAACCTAAAGCAGTTGAAAATGTCTCTAGGGACCACAAGACATGGGTTAAGTCAGGCTCCTTTGTAAAACCTTTAGATCAACACTGAGTAAATGTAGCTTCAAGCAGCAAGGCTTAAACAAATGAACAAGTGTAAATCATGTAGAAGCATCAAACAACTTGATTAGTTCACATCACATGAAAGAAATCCAACACCAATTTGTAAGAATAGTTTATATTTTTATGTACATTTTTGAAGACCACGATGAGCAATTTCCAACAGAGGGTTCATAATATTTAGATTTTTAAAGAAGCTGTAAATCTTAGTTCTTTTAGTGACAACCGCAAACAAGAATTGGTAACGGTAAAGCTTGTAAACTTTTGAACATTTTAAAAGAGATGTGTTCGGCTAATACGGCCCAACTGGGATGACAAAACACATCAGGGAGAAGGTCAAAGGGGCCACTAATGAACATTTTGGAAGTTTACAGCACACCCCCGTAGACTTTATTGGAATCATCCTGATGTTGAGGATGCAGGACATGGAGGATGCTCAAGGATGCTCTGAACAGTGTGCGGTCCATGGGGATGTCCATGAGCCAGTTGCTGAGACTTTGGCCACAGAGGTCGGTGTCCATCGGATTCATCTTTGTACCACTAGAAGGCCAGCTACTGCTGGGTTGCCAGTCTCTGGTCACAGAGGTCCAGCGGTATCCTTTGATGGTAGCTAATGTCCCCCCTGGGCAAAGAATTGGGACTGAAATGATATTCCGAAGTCCGTCAGGTTTGGGTGAAACTTTTGGCAGTTGAGCATTGGTGGCTACTGACTTGCAGATTTAGGGTACTACAGTTTTCATGGCCCTGATGCTGGTTTTAGGAGGTCAGCCAACTGACCCTTGGAGTCACTTCCTTAGTCTGGGGCATGGGATTTACTTTTCCCCAAGCCAGATGCCACAGGCACACTCATCTCTTTGCTAGCTCAAGGTGCAGCAGGTGCAGTCCAGCAGACAGTGAAGCTTCTTTTTGCCTGGCCCATGGGTTCAGAAAGGCAGTCCTTCTCCAGTTCTGTCATGTTCCGAGGTTCAGGGTGTCAGGGGTGCCATATTTCTTCCCTGAAAGTGCCCTGGGGTGATGATGCAGTCAGTAGCAAATGGGCTGTCTAAATCCCTCTCACCTTGTGATGACTTCCGGCTATGTGGGGCATCTATGAATCCCAGGGTGCTCTATTCTGCTCACTTCCAAGATGTCTGAATCCTTCCTCTGATTATAGGAGCTCTGTAGTCCACCCTAGAAGTGTGGCTACCTGTGTGTTATACATCCAGTGGAAACCCGGTTGGGGAACTGATCTTGACTCTCTGACCCGCTACCACACTGTCTACCTGTACAAATGAGTTACCCCTCAGGAGTATGATTACTATTTGGCCACTAAAATGGCTTTGTCTCTGACACTTGCCATTTGGGCTTCGTACAAGGTGGAGGTAAGACCTTCCTCTGTAGCAGACTATCATTGTTCCTAAGCCTGGGAGTTGTTCACACAACTCATCAGGAGGGCAGAAAGCTGTCTGGTGGCCAGCAACTATGTGAGGCCACTGGACAAACTGGGCTACAGAGTGGCAACTTTCTAAAAGTTGCTTTTCCTTAAAAGGGACATTAAATTCAGCTTGGGCACCAAACCAGTTTTAATGCCAAGGTTAATTTGATACTTTGAAGTACCCATTTAGTGGTCCCATTCATATGTTACCCACGCAGAGGGGTCAGCCGGAACTCTGTGTTAGCCAATTTGGCCACTAACCTTTCAATAGCAAAAGGACAATTTTGAAGGTATGCTGTCAGAACATATTAAAAGCATATGTTCAACTTAATAATATATAGCTCCCTGCGTCAGGGCTCCATAGGTCTTCCTTAGGGGATAGTTATATATATTGGCTAGGCCTGGGTGGTGAACTCCTCTTCGTTCACAAAGTTTGCAGAGTTTTCTGCACTCTGAGGAGCATGCAGAGTTTTTTCCCCACTCACACTCTCCGACGCTAAGTTGGTGAACACCAGCGAGGAACATCCAATGCTAGACCACCTCCTAGTGAGATTTATCAACGCGAATGGTCGCGTTACGAAAGCTGCTGCTCAAGTTGAAAATCTTCTCGAGCAGCAGAAAGAAGCAGCATCCTATTATGCTGATTTCCAGCCCGGGACAAACACTTGGCGCTAAAAATCAGGGTGAACAGATCAACCTCACTCGATGCTTGCGGAACTCTGTGTAACATGAAAGAGTTTTTTGGCCACTTTGCCGAGGTCCGATAATTGTTAAGGAAAATGGAGGCTTTGCAATTAGTTTAAATGACAAAGTTGAATTAGCAGTCTAAAACTACTCTTCCAGGCTGCAGTACAGGGTGGCCCAACCACTGTTGCAGCCCTGGGTCGACATTCTGTCTTACATGCCCTGGGTAGCCTGGGCATGATATACTAGGGACTTAGAAGTAAGTCTTTTTATGCCAATTGGGGGCAACCAATTCAACATACACTTTGTATCGGGTTATAATACTGGCACTGAGGTTTGATTAGCAGGCCTCATTGCACTCTCAGAGTCTGAAAACCAGCAACAGCAGTCCAGATCATGCAATAGAGGCATTTCTGTACATTGTCCTTAGGCATTTATCCTTTAGATTAATCTGTTTTCATTTCATTGACTATATGTCTGAGTCCCAGTCATGTAGCCCAACTATTCGTGTTACTATTGCTTGGATTCCGGAGCCATGTCATTGAGCTGTTGGTGAAAAGTTGCAATATCCACTCTCAAAGATTGAACTTCAGTTGCTATGTATCTTACTGCAGTATTGACCTTATTTATGGAAGACTTGATGTCAGACAGTTCTCTCAGTAGAGTACATAGTTCGGACGCAGGGAAATGCATAGCTTCCCCCAAAGTCTAAAGACAAGGATGTTGTAGGTTTCAAGTTCCGAGAAGTGTAACTAATGTGTCGCCTTGTCTGTCTACATTGTTCAGAAGATGATATTTAAGTAGTCAGTTGGGGCAAATCATTCTGGGGAAAGTGTTGCTTCTCTCTTAACCTACCGTCAATGTGAGGAGGTGGGTAATCAAGTGGGGGGGAGGCTC
Organism: Lissotriton vulgaris; assembly: GCF_964263255.1. Classification (NCBI taxonomy): domain Eukaryota; kingdom Metazoa; phylum Chordata; class Amphibia; order Caudata; family Salamandridae; genus Lissotriton; species Lissotriton vulgaris. Next base: position 17,331 of record NW_028243067.1, on the reverse strand, counting down.
TCAAGTCATTATTAGATTTTAAAGGAAAAGAAGTATGCCATTCCTAGGTAGGTGTCCCAAACGTTTTCTGATTAGATGGTGAATATGGCTAACATGTGGTGATTGTCTGTTTCACCCCAAAGTGGGGCATAGATTTGGCATCCATAGTCGTAGGAGACAGTCTTAGATATAGGTTCCTGTGTCACCAGGCAATAGTCAGGCCTGGATCATTTATACTGTGTCTTTTGATCCTGTTTACAAGAGATGATCACTGCTTCATGGATAATAAGTTCAGGAAGATAGTCAATGAGGTTCATACTTACCTCAGTTCCCTTCTAGTCATATCTTTGGGGGTTATATAAGAGCTATTCAGTACCGTTATGTATGAGAGGGTTAGAACATCATGTCACTTATCATAGCAAGAACAATCTCATCAGATCTTTGGTTGCAGGTGCATTATTACCTCCACTAAGCGAAGGGTGGGTACACTGATCCAGAAACTGCAAGCCGTTAACCCTGAGACTGTATCCATAAATGCACCCCACATTTACAGAACAGTCTTTCTTCCATCAGGCAGTTGTGACTAAGTCATCTGCCAATTCAGAGTGAATTTGCCACAGAGAGACCTCCCTCCTATGTCCCCCCGTTAAGTCTCCACCGATAGGAGAAAAAGATATGAAGTTAAGTCTGGGGGGAAAGAAGGACATTGTTATTTGAATATGACAGCAGAGCAACCCAGATGAGAAAGTATGTTATGTTTGCTGTGGAGGTATCTCGCTGCAAGTGGTGCTGTGGAGAGTACCATTGTGCTATGACATCATCTTGAATGTGAGGGGACGGCTTTCAGGGCTGCTCATAGGCTATGCTGCATAGCTGAGATCTCAGTTGGTTCAGTGGTGGTAAGTCCTCCATGCTGTCCGTTTCTGCTCAAAACCTTTTGCCAATGGAGTGTTCCCAATGGCAGTACCTTGCTGGGGCTCATCAGTCTGGCTTGTTTCTATTGTTCTCAACGCTGGGAGTCCAAGCGGGGTGTTTGGGCCTCGGAGGTCTAGTGGAATGCACCATATTTGTTGGTGTCTGGATCAATGCCTCGCCAAAGTTTTTTATTTGAATTAAACATGCCAACTTAAGAGCAGTGAAGTGAGACATTGCTCAGAGCAAGTCTAGTTTCTAAGATTTTTACTGTATATATACAACACGGCTGTTAGCCTGATCTGCTTCTGTGCATGTTAGACCTGGCATCGTTTGCTTGGTTTCCCCTAACTTTTTGCCTTCAGACTTTGTTTTGCTGGCCTCAGGACTCTCAATAAGTCTATCAACCAGAGTTTGTGCAGTTCAGCAACTTACCCATGAGGGTCTCTAGGCAGTGGGGGGAGGAGAACAGTGGATCAGACTAAGTGCTGAATTCATCCGCAGAGGTAGGTCTTGAGGTCCTTCCTGAATGTCATCAGAGAGGGTGATTTTCTGAGGTGGATCAGCAGGGTGCCCTATGCCTTGGAGGTGAGTTAAGAAAAGGAAATTTCTCTGGTTCTGGTCTTGCGGATTCATGGGATGGTAGCCAGGGAAAGCTGGGCTGAGTGGAGGTTTCTGTTGGGTACGTGGAATGTGAGGAGGTGAATCAGGTATGTTGGTCTGGCGTTGTGAAGGGCCTGATATGCATGGGTGAGAAGTTTAAAGGTTATTCTTCTGTCAACTGGGAGTCTGTGGGGCTGTGGAGATGTTGAGTGTTGTGGCTTCAACTGGGGATGCTGAGGATTAATCTAGCTGCAGCGTTCTGGACATTCTGGGCTCTTCACAGGAGTTTCTAGGTGACGTCAGCATACAGTGCGTTGCCGTAACTGAGTCTGCTGCTGATGAGGGCATGGGTGACTGTCTTCCTGGATTACTTTGCCATGCATCTGAAGGTCTTTTGAAGTAGAGAGTGTTTATCTGATAGTTCATTGTAAGTGAGGAGTCCAGTATGATGTTAAGGTTTCGTGGATGGTTCGTGGGGGTAGGGGGACGTTTTTGAGCAGAGGGCCACAAGGCGGCAAACTAAGTGGAGGGGGAGGCTCCCAGGATGAGGACTTCTGTCTTATCCAAGTTGAGATTCAGGCAGCTGGTGTTCATCTAGGCGGCGACTGCTTTCATTCCTTTGTTGAAGTTGTTCCTGGCAACAGTACTTTCTTCAGTGAGGGAGAGGATCAGCTGGGTGTCGTCAGCGCAGGAGATGATGTTGAGCTCATGATTCCTGATGATGCCTGTGAGGAGGGCCTTGTAGATGTTGAAGAAGGTGGGGCTGAGGGAGGAGCCCCGGGGTACTCTGCAGCTGATCTCTGTCAGTTTCAAGAGGTATGGTTGGAGTCTAACCCATTGTGTTCTGCTGGTGACAAAGGAGCTGATCCAGTTGAGGGTTTTGTCACAAATGCGACCATTGTGGATTCTTGTGGCTGTGGTGCGGTGGGAGACGAGGTTGAAGGCCGCCAAGAGGTCCAGTAGGACGAGGCCACGGTTTTGTCCTGGTTGAGGAGGGACAAGAAGTCGGTGTGGCAGCGAGGAGTGCGGTCTCAGTGCTATGAATGCTTAGGAATCCAGATTGGGAGATGTCCGGTATGTGGATGATTTTGATAAAGTCACTGAGCTGGGCGTTGATAGCTTTTTCAATTATTTTGGCTGGGAAGGGGATCTGGGAGATAGGCCTGAAGTTCTTGACGTCCATCGGGTCAGCAGAGGATTTCATCAGGAGGGTGTTAAGCTCAGTATTTTTCCAGTCATCGGGGAAAGAGGCGGTTTTAAGCGAGAAGGTGATGGTTCGGCATAGCTCGGGTGTGATGCCGGAGGCTGCTCTGTTGAAGATGCGGTGCAGGTAGGGGTCCAAAAGTACACCGGAGATGATGATTTTCATGGTCTTTATGGTGTTGTCCGTGGTGAGTGGGGACCAGCTGTGCAGAGTTGGTCGGGGGGGATGGCGTCGGTTTTAGTGGTTGCTGGTGCGGTGGGGTGGTCCTGGATGTCAAAGTTGTTGTGGTTGACGAAGGTGCCAAGTCTGTTGCAGAGGTCTTGGGAGGGTGGGACATTTGTGGCCTCGCTGTTGGGTTTGGTGTCCTCCTTGATGCTGAAGAGTTCTTTGAAATTATGTGCGTTGTTGGTGATTCTGTCTTGGAGGGCCTTCTTCCTTGTGGTCTTGATGAGGTGGTGGTTTGTGGTGGTTCAGAAAAGGGGGTGGTGATGAACAGAGTGTCTGAATTAAGCAGACCACTATTACCCAGTCCAAAGATCAGGGCTTGATCCATCACCGTTATTTAGCTCACTGCACCATCCCAGCTCAGAACCTGGCTATATGCAAATTAGTCTGGCCCTGGCCCAGTGCATCATGGGAACAGGGCAGACCAAACTACCAAGCCAATTCTTCACCGGAAAGGAGACAAGCTTCCGGGGACCGGTTTCTGGCATTTCAGCCGTCGGCGGCCCGGCTTGCTTGAATCCTGATGGTGCAGTGAGCAAGGGACTCATGTCTGAGTATACCCTGCCACACCTATAGTGGCCAAAAACGATTCAGAAAAGGGGGTGGTGATGAACAGAGTTTCTGAATTAAGCAGACCACTCTTACCCAGTCCAAAGATCAGGGCTTGATCCATCACCGTTATTTAGCTCACTGCACCATCCCAGCTCAGAACCTGGCTATATGCAAATTAGTCTGTCCCTGGCCCAGTGCATCATGGGAACAGGGCAGACCAAGCTACCAAGCCAATTCTTCACTGGAAAGGAGACAAGCTTCCGGGGACCGGTTTCTGGCATTTCAGCCATCGTCGGCCCGGCTTGCTTGACTCCTGATGGTGCAGTGAGCAAGGGACTCATGTCTGAGTATACCCTGCCACACCTATAGTGGCCAAAAACAATTCAGAAAAGGGGGTGGTGATGAACAGAGTGTCTGAATTAAGCAGACCACTCTTACCCAGTCCAAAGATCAGGGCTTGATCCATCACCGTTATTTAGCTCATGATGATTTTCATGGTCTTTATGGTGTTGTCCGTGGTGAGTGGGGACCCGCTGTGCAGAGTTGGTCGGGGGAGTCGGCGTCGGTTTTAGTGGTTGCTGGTGCGATGGGGTGGTCCTGGGTGTCAAAGTTGTTGTGGTTGACAAAGGTGCCAAGTCTGTTCCAGAGGTCTTGGGAGGGTGGGACATTTGTGGTCTCGCTGTTGGGTTTGGTGAACTCCTTGATGATGCTGAAGAGTTCTTTGAAATTATGTGCGTTGTTGGTGATTCTGTCTTGGAGGGCCTTCTTCCTTGTGGTCTTGATGAGGTGGTGGTTTGTGGTGGTGGCTGCATTGAAGGCTATATCGGCTTCTGAAGTTGTGTTGTTTCTTCATGTCTTCTCGAGCCATCTACAGGAGTATCTGGACTCTTGAAGCAAGGCGGTAAACCAGTTTGCTTTGTTGATGTGGTATTTGCCAGTGGCTTTCTTGAGGTGGGACAAGGTGTTGGCGCAGTTTGCTATCCATTGGTGGAGGTTGCGTACTGTTGTGTTGACATCTGAGGATTTCAGTGGTGATGTGTCATTCAGGAAGGTAGTGAGTTGATCTTCTGTGACTCTGTTCCAGCTTCTGCAGGGTAAACGGTGGGTATGAAGTGTGCAGTGAGATTGATGAAAGAGAAGTGGTGCAGTGGTGGTCAGTCCAGAAGAGGTTGGTGGTGTGGCTGTAGGAGATGCTGTTTTCTGCTGCAAAGTTGGGTCGAGTGTGTCCCCTGCTGTGTGCATGGGAGCGGTGACTAGCTGTTTAAGTCCAATGTGGCCATGTTCTCAAGGAGGGAGGAGGTGTTGGGTTTATTTTAGTTGTCCAGGTGGAAGTTGAGGTCTCCGAGTAGGATGTAGTCAGTGGATGCGAGGGCCTGGGGTGCGATGAGGTCGATAATGGTGTTGGTGAAAGAGGCAAGGGGACCCAGTGGTCTGTAGCAGTGGAAGGTGGGTTTCGTGTTGTTCCGGATCAGGAAGTGAAGGTGTTCCATGGTGGTCGTTGGTTCGAGTGGGTGGTCTGGCAGAGGGAGATTTTGTAGACAATGGCAATGCCTCTTCCTGGCCGGATAGGACGTCCTTGTGGATGATCTTGTAGCCATTGGGGATGGCAGTGGCGTTGTCTGGTGCAGAGCTGGAATTCGTCCAGGTTTCTGGAAGGCAATATTGGGCGACGCAACATCAAGGAGGTCCCAGATCTGAATGAAGCTAGGGTCCGGCTCGCATCTCTCTCGAAAAATCATGACCTCACGAGGTGTCAAGCAGGGATGCGTGCTGGCCCCTCTTCTCTTTAACCTATTCATAGCCAACCTGTCAAGCACTCTAGACAAGGTAAATAGCCATCCACCCAAAATAGGAGGTGTGGCATTATGTAACCTTTTATACGCTGACGATTTGGCCTTGTTTAGCCTCACTAGAGTAGGGTAACAAAGGCTCCTTGCTGAACTATCAAAATACACGTCCGACAACCAACTAGAAATTAACACGGAGAAAACCCTGATAGTCCCATTTGGCAAGAAACACTACAGCGGCGGTGGTTGGTTAATTAATAACACAAGCCTTTCGATCGACCAATCATACAATTATTTAGGCGTCGATCTGGACGCAAGGGATAGCTTCTCAAAGCAAAGCAGTGTGATTGCAGCTAAAACTACGGCATTAGTGGTATCCTTAGCCAAGCTATCGAAGAAACTCTCAGGCCCAACCTTTGCCCCTTTATTAGAAGTCCTCGGAGCAAAAATTGGGCCAACACTTTCTTATGGCATAGAGATCTTCAAAGGCAAAATGAACACTGCCCTTAACAAATATACAACTAAAATCTACAGGAAGGTTCTTCATTTACCAAGCGCTGCTTCTCCGGCTCAGATCAGACTAGAGCTGGGATTAACCAACTATGAAGCCACCAACGTTGGTACTTACCTTAAGCTATGTCATAAATTAAGACAGGCCGAACCAGGCACACTAGAATCCCTAATATGGATAGAAATCAAGGAGACTAATCCAGGGGGAACATTTGGGCGCCTTCTGAATGATTACATGCATCAAATGTCAGCTGCCGATCTTTGGGCTCTTAACCCCAGTCAGACTGTTTTTAAAAACATAATCAAAAAATGTGTAAGACTGAAATCTCAGACAAAGCTCTTGTCACGAAACGCAGTCACTCATGGGCGGTAGTTAACTCCTACAAACGATTAGCCCCTGCTGCCTACCTTTCCACGACATTTGCACTTCATCTGAAGCGCTGTCTGATTGCTCTAAGACTGGGAGATTGGCGCTTTCTCCAAAATGTTCCCACCTGGCATCGTAAGAAAGAAGACACAACATGCAGAGGATGCGGGTCAGCAACAGAAACAATCTTGCACATGCTCTGCATCTGTCCCTCATTCAATTTCTAGCGGCGATGCCTCCTCAAGCCAGAATGGAATAGGCTTGGTATTCGGACCTGCAGGCACGCCATCATCGCTGCTATGTCTCCAGATAACATTGTTTTAAACATAAATCTGTCCAAATTCATTCAGCACGCCTACCGCAACCTAGATAATATGGACATTGCTGAGGCCATATAGCTGATTGATAAAATGGAAACCTGCACTTTAATAGACCTTGCAATAACGGGGAGAGTTAATTTACAAATTGAAAGGTTTTAATTAACATGCTTACGGTCACATTTTATTCTTTTATCGTCTTTTATTCATAAAACTGTACACAATGTGATTTGTGCAATCTTTTAAAGATATGTTATTATATCTAAATAAAAAATTACTACCACAGGTCCCAGATCTCTGTGGTGTGTTTGTGGAGGGATCGCACATTGAGGAGGATGCACTTGAAAAGCTTGGGTGCGGTAGGGGTCATAGGTTGGGTGAGAGAGCTGGGGTAAAGAGGTGGGTGAAGTTGAGGTAGCTGTGAAGGCAGGAAGAACAGGCAGGGGGTGTTGGTCAGCTTTGAGAGCTGGCAGTTGTTGTTGCATCTGTGGATTAGATTGTGGAGGATGCTGATGTCTTAGCAATGGAAGGTTTTAGGACCAGGGTCCCTGGCACTGGACGCGGTTGGGTCACAGACAGGCACAGATGGGCTTGCCTTTGGTGGGCCAGCTGCATGCCCATATTAAGTGGGGGAGGGCTGGTCAGCTGAGTGACTGGAAGCAGGGAGCGCATTAAACATCGTGCTGGAGCGGGAGGGGCCACGGGGGTCAGCAGTGGCAAAAAAGGAAAGAGCTAGAGGGCAAATAATCTGGCAACTAGAGTAAAGAGGCAAAAGGAAAACAACTGAGAAAAAGGTAAGAAGAGGAAAGGACAGAAAGAGTAAGAAGAAGACTGCACACTTTACCACTGCTAAGCAACGCTAAAGTGCTTGTGCTCTCTGCTCAAAACATAGTAACATTGGCTGATACCCAATTGGCATTTTTAATACACTGATAAGTACCTAGTAAAGTTCACTCATGCGCCCAGGGCCTGCAAATTAAATGGTACTAGGAGGTTTCCAGCACTTATGGTATACCACCCACTTAAGTTGCCCTTCAAACATGTCTCAGGCCTGTCACTACAGGGTGTGTGCCTGCACTTTTCGCCAAATACGCAGAGCAGCAAAATAAACCGTTTGCCAGGTCCAAACCTTTCTTTTTAATACATATAAGTCACCCTTAAGGTAGGCCCTAGACAGCCCCAAGGACAGGGTGTAGTGTATATAAAAAGTTGGACATGTACTTTTAAGTTTTACATTTTTGTGTTAGTGAAAAACTCTTAAAATCCTTTTTTTCAGTACTGCAAGGCCAGTCTCTTCTATAGGATAACATTGGAGTAGACTTATTAAGTTTAAAGTCTTCTTTAATCTATATTACGGAACTCCAAAGAGAATCACATACAAAATTTCCAGGACATGCATTCACAAAAGTGCGCGAAAAAAAACCTGAATGTGCAGCTTTGTCCCCAAAAGTATTAAACCCACCACAACATTAACCCTAAAAATCACTTTAAAAGGATCCAAAATGTAAAATACTGTATACGACAAAATATTGCACTTAAAAGTACAAGAAATGACTATAATGCTTCTAGCACAAAGTATACAGGAGACCAAATATAAACTAGGACTCATCAGATTACAGCAACAAACAAAAATATAGATCAAATTGATGGAGCAGAGTTCTAGCTTGAGTATAACTTTAATCCTTGGTTTCATTCAAGCCAAAGAATCATTAATACAACTTTTAAAAAAGCACTTAAAAAAGTTAGAAAGCTCTATACCAAAATATTTAGTTTGTTGGTGTATAAAGAGACTGCAACATGGTTGAGGCAGAAAGAATAGACATTTGCAAACATATAGGTCTTAGTCAATTCCACCGACATAATAAGAGAACAGGGCAGATAAAAAGTACATGATTGAGATCTTTTTATTCAAAAGGGGATTTAGCAGAAACATACCCTGCCTTCGGTGAATCCAAAAATGTCTCAATTAATGAGGATAATTCCAAAGGATCTAAGGCAGGAGTCTATTGCATTTTGGCCACCTCTTATTTATTACAAGGATCCCTATCCAAACAAAAACTTGAGGACCAGGTAGCTTGTTTTAAACACATTTTTAGTATCAGTGTTAATAATGTAAAAACTGAAAGAGAGTCGAATTGCAGCATATCAACTGCAACAGAAAACTTTCTTTGAATTAGAGAGTTCTCTTTCAGGTCACTCAAAAAGAGTCCTTAGTGAGCCATCATCATACTTTGCAAGACCATAGGCTCAGCTTGAGACCCATGCAAGTCCCTGGACAAAGGAACTTCTCAATCAAAATTCTAGCCTTAAGGCCACTACAGAGAGATCTAAGCTAAGCTTCTAAGGACTCTGCCTTCAATCAGATTAAAAAAACTCAGGGGCATATTATCAAGGGAGTTTATCTTTGCTTTTTTGGCTTTAAAAGCCAAGAAAGCAGAGATAAAATTATCTCCCTATTACCTAGCTGTCGCTAACACCAGTTAGCGACAGCTAGTAGGAGATAGCGACTATCTTGGGCCCCGCTTTGCATGTCAGTGATATTTATCACTAATGACATGCAAAGTGGGCGTGTCAAGATGTTAGTGACTGGAAACAGTCGCCAACATCGCTATCTCCTATTACCAACTTTTGGAGATATTCCCGCTAAGCGCGAATATCTCCAAAAGCCAACACCTGCCCGAGCAGTTCTTAGCCATGTCATCCAATGGGAGGTGGATAACATGGCTAAGAGCATTTGCTCGGTAATGCATGAATATCGCTGACTTTTCAGAGATATTCATGCATTTCGGCCAATTTGTATCGCTTAGGAGATAAACCTTGATAATATCAAGGCTCCTAAGCGATAAAAATCGTCGCTACACGGCAATAAAATTATTGCAGCTATGCCAACCTACCGATAATTATCGCTAGTTGTTGGTAATATGCCCCTCAATGTAAAAGTCAATCAATCCTAATCCATAGACTAAAGAAGGAGGGATTTTGGCTCCATATACCTCTAAGAGGAGCGAAAAATGCCTTCTACTGGCAGTCCTATAAAAAGAGCCTCAAGATTTGGCCTGAGTAAGGACATTGTCATGCTATTTTCAATATGTGTTCAAGGAAGTGGCCTGATTAGGGTCACTCACAACCACCTCTCTGCCTTCCATACAAATGAAGAGTCGACATTTGAGAATAAAAATCATTAACAATGTATTCAAATTACTCTCAAAGTGGAGCCCTGTCTGCCCAGTCACTAAGAGCAAACATAACTTCAAAACCAATGAAAGCACGCCCATCATGGAATTTTCCAAGCAGATTCAGCTGCACAGTAAATTACAAAGGAGTAAGTTTCGATACCGAGGCCGGGTACATATTATCTGCTTTTCAAGGTCATTCTTCCTATGCCCACCTCTAAACATGTGGGAGAAGGCCTACTTCTAACAGAATGGTATGCGCTAATAAGAACAGTGTATTCATTACTGTAGCAGAACTCAGCTCCAAAGAAACATTACCTAGAGAAGTCCGTTTCTCGGAAACGGCAAAGGATTAGTTTTGATTACGATTTAAAATGGCTGCCATACATAAAATGGTTCAGTGAATGCTAATTTTACATGAACAATGCAAAAGCATATTTTTCTATTCTAACAGACCCTCCTTTTAGCATGAGCTAAACATTTTCATATAATTGCAGGATACATATAACGTAAACATTTTTAAGAGCAATCCATGTCTTCAGCTTCAGGAAGGGATACCTTAAGGAGGTAAGAAGTCTTAAAAATACCCTCATCTATGTACATGAGGTCATCCACCTCGTGTCATAATTGTTGCATTAGTATCATGAATTGATATTTTCCTAGGAGCAAGAAGAGTGGTGCAAGAAGAGCAACAAAAGGGGAGACACTGGACCAGGACATAGAAAGAAACCAAAATCACAATGATATAAATCATCTTCTCAAGGATCCAAACCCAACTACCAAAAAGTGACCAACTCCAATTCCCACTCTCCATTCCTTTAACAATTTCTATAATGTCTAAAATGTGTTGGGTAATATTATTTTCCCTGTTAGCAATCCCGACTACACACTGGTCTCCTACTACTGCGCACACACCACCACTCTTACCTAAGATGAAATCAACAGCATATCGAGTCTGTTCGAGATGCATCTGCATTCTTTCCAATTGGATGGTGATGTCCCTTAAGGCAGCCACTGTAGAGTTAGACAGTACCTGCAGCTTACATCCAAAATATTCTCTAGCTCTTTCAACCCTGGCCATGGCAGTACCACCGCAGGTAAGAATGGAAGAGAGAATATAACCAAAAGTGATACCATTACTATATATTTATTGACTTCGAGGTCTGTCACTCCTTCACAGAATTCCTTTGTCAGCATTCCTTTAACCCCTCCTACCTTGGGCTTCACATGTTTACAATGCACACCTAAAGGTAACACCATCCCAAGGGCCACATCATGTGTTCCATTATGCATATTAGAATAAATCCCATTAGATAGAAAGAAAAAACCTGGATGTGCATAAATAGGCCTATCGTAATTTACAGCAGCATACCTAGAATTTCACCCAACTGTTCTGGGGTCTTTTGGATCTAGCATAGAATATATACCCTTTGACAATATTATACCTGAACAATTGACAAATAACATAAGGTCAGTAAAATTAACAATTGGACAACATGCAGGGCAATAACCAGCCTCCCGGGTAATTGTCAGCACCTTGTAGTGCAAACCCACCAATGTTTTTCCATATACAAATTGTCACAGTAAGTGTTGTGGTTACGCCCTGGATAACCTGTGCCTCCTGGCTTTCTGTGAAATAGACAAGGACCTGGACAACCAAACCCAAACAATCCCTGCACTTCTACAAAATCAGGAGGTCAAATGTAAGTGTAATTGACAATTGACAATGGATATGCTGTTCACAAACTAGTAACAGACTCAGTAGGGTAGCAGGCAGTACCTTCTCCAAAGAATCTTTTATGTGGGCCTGATTCACAGAACTAACTTAAGACAAATCCTAAACTTACTACCATTTTGGTATGCACAGAAGGCTCCTACTCATTTTGGTATTCACAGAAGGCACTTACTCAGTTTGATATATTCACAGAAGTTAGGAGTCCTATCTTTAGGACTCCTAAATGCCTTCTGTGAATACCGAAATTCTTAAAGTTAGGATTTTTCTCAGTTTAGGAGTAGTAAAGATTGGACTCCTAACTTTAGGACTCCTAAATGCTTTCTGTGAATACCGAAAGTCTTAAAGTTAGGAGTTTTCTCGGTTTAGGAGTCCTAACTTTACTACTCCTAAACTGAGAAAAATCCTAACTTTAAAACTTTCGGCATTCACAGAAGGCAGTTAGGAGTCCTAACTTTACTACTCCTAAACTGAGAAAAATCCTAACTTTAAGACTTTCGGTATTCACAGAAGGCATTTAGTAACCTTGACCCTTCCAGGTAGGTCGCTCCCCCTCCGCACAGCACTGCCTGTACCCGTTCTCTCCCTCGCTGCCCCCGTGTCTCTCTGTCCAGTTTCCCTTCTGCTCCCCTCGCTGCCCCGTGTCTCTCTGCCCGGTTTTTCCTTCTGCTCCCCCTGCGGCCCCTCGTGTCTCTCTGCCCATTTTTGCCTTCTGTTGCCTAGCTGCCCCTGCATTTCTGTGACCTTTCTGCCTTCTGTGCCACTCGTTTCCCCCCGTTTTTTGTGACATTTCTGCCCTTTCTTGTGACCTTTGTGCCACTCGTTTCCCCCATGTTTTGTGACCTTTTCTGCCCTTTCTTGGGACCTTTGTGCCCTCTGTGCCACTCGTTTCACCCCATTTTTTTGTGACTTTTTCTGTCCTTTCTAGTGACCTTTGTGCCCTCTGTGCCACTTGATTCCCCCTGTTTTTTGTGACCTTTTTGCCCTTTCTTGGGACCTCTCTGCCTCTGTGCCACGCGCTTTTCCCCCGTTTTTTGCGACCTTTTCTGCCCTTTCTTGTGACCTTTGTGCATCTGTGCCACTCGTTCCCCCCCGTTTTTTGTGACCTTTTCCTGCCTTTTCTTGTGACCTTTATGCATCTGTGCCACTCGTTTCCCACTGTTTTTTGGTGTCCTTTTCTGCCCTTTCTTGGGACCTTTCTGCCTCTGTGCCACTCGTTTCCCCTAATTTTTTTTACCTCTTCTGCTCTTTCTTGTGACCTTTGTGCATCTGTGCCACTCGTTTCCCTCCGTTTTTTGTGACCTTTTCTACCCTTTCTTGGGACCTTTCTACCTCTGTGCCACTCGTTTCCCCCCGGTTTTTGTGACCTCTTGTACTCAATCTTGGGACCTTTCTGCCTCTGTGCCACTCGTTTCCCCCCATTTTTTGTGACCTTTTCTGCCTTCTCTTGGGACCTTTCTGCCTCTGTGCAACTCATTTCACCTCATATTTTGTGACCTCATCTGCCCTTTTCCTGGGACCTTTCTGCCCTGTGCCACTCGTTGCCCCCTCAATTGTTGTGCCCTTTTGCCTTCTGTTTTCTTCCTCACTCCTTGCCGCTGCGTCCCCACCCCTTGACTGCCCATTCGCTGCCCCCACCGCCCAGTGGCTCCTCCCTCCCACCTACCGATATAGGCCGGCCGCTGCGCAGTGAAGAGAGCGACCCTTGACCCTTCCAGGTAGGTCGCTCCCCCTCCGCACAGCACCACCTGTGCACATTCTCTACCTCGCTGCCCCAGTGTCTCTCTGCTCGTTTTTGCCTTCTGTTGCTTAGCTGCCCCTGCATTTCTGTGACCTTTCTGCCTTCTGTGTCACTCGTTTCCCCCCGTTTTTGGTGACATTTCTGCCCTTTCTGTTGACCTTTTGCCCTCTATGCCACTCGTTTCCCCCCGTTTTCTGTGACCTTTTTACCATTCTTGTGATCTTTTTGCCTTCTGTGCCACCCGTTTCCCCCTGTATTCTTTTGAACTTTTTGCCCTTTTTGTGACCTTTCTGCACTCTGTGCCACTTGTCTGCCCCTCAATTGTTGTGCCCTTTTGCCATCTGTTCCTTTTTCGCCCCTCATTTCCCCTTCACCTGCGTCCCCTGCGGCTCCGCCCCCCTGACTGCCCATTCGCTGCCCCCGCCTCCCGCCTCCCAGCTGCTCCTCACTCCCAACTCCCCAGACATGCCGGCCACTGCGCGGTCGCGCCGCTGGCGCGCGGCAAACCTGTCTGCGCCTGCCTGCGCCTGGACCGTGCCCAGCGCCAGAACCCCTGGCCCCCCCACCAGCCACAACTACGACACCAACACTCTGCACGCTCTCAACACCAGACAGACCCACAACTGCTTTAAGGCTGCCCCGAAACCCACACATGGTCCCTTCACCTGCCGGAACTGCAGCTACACCAGCCACAGAGCCGACAAACGACTTGCCAAGAAAGACCTTAACCACCTCCGATGCATATTACTAAACTCCGGCTCCGCACGCAAACACGCCATTGAGCTCTGGGACCTGCTCAACACAACCTCCCCAGACGTCGCCTTCCTGACAGAGACCTGGTTGAAGAACTCCTCCACACCCAACATTGCCATAGCCATCCCAGACAGCTACAAGATCACCCGCAGAGACTGCACCAAAGGAGTCAGAGGAGGAATCGCCATCGTCCACAAGAACAGCATCAGGGTCTCAACTAGCACCGACGACGCACTCGGCACCGCCGAACACATGCATTTCCAGATCCACACAGACCCCAACTCCACCCTCAGAGTCACCCTCGTCTACCGACCCCCGGACCCCACCCCCAGTTCAGAGACTCCATCGCCGACTTCATCAGCATGCACGCCCTGACCTTCACCGACTACATCCTCCTCAGAGACCTGAACTTTCACCTTGAGAACAACAACGACAACAACTCCACAACCCTGATCGATAACCTCGCCAACCTCGGACTGAGACAACTCGTCACAGTGACCACCCACTTTGCCGGCCACACGCTCGACCCGGTCTTCTTCTCAAGCCCGCATGTCTCCGTCAGCCACACCTCTGAACTCCTCCGAACCGGCCACCGCTTCATCCACTTCACCTTTCAGAAACCCACTACACACCACCGGACCCAACAGATCCCCCAGCGCTGCTGGAGCAAAATCACTGAAGACCAACTACATGCAAACTTTGGTCTCAGCCCATACACCGAACCCTCCAACACCGACATTCCTGCCCACAACCTCAGACACTGGATCGAGGACAGTGCCAACACCCTCGCCCTGCTGAAGAAACCCCCCCACAGAGACACCAGCAAGAGGGCCAGCTGGTTCACCCCAGAACTCCTAGATTCCAAGCAAGCCTACCAGAAACTAGGGAAGAAATGGCACAGTAAACAAACCCCGGACAGCCACGCAGCACACAAGGACGCCGTCCGCAACCACCACCACCTCATCAGGGCTGCCAGAAGACTTCCTCCAAAGACCGCCTCGACAACAATGCACACGACAACAAGGAGCTCTTCAACATCGTGAATGAACTCGCCAACCCCAGCTCGAACACCAACGACATCCCGCCGTCGCAAGCCCTGTGCGACTCCCTCGCCATCTTCTTCCCCAGCAAGATAGCAGACATCCATAACTGTTTCAACACCCAGACAGTTCCAACAGACAGCAACACAACAGACCCTCCGCACATCATCGACCACCTCCCCTTGCTAGCCTGGACCAGCGTGAGCGTCGATGACACCATCAAGACCATGAGCACAATCCACTTCAACAAAGCAAGCAGCTCCATCACACCCCACCTACGCAACGTCAGCAATCTCTCCCTTGAGTCCGCGACCTTTGCAGGGAGCTGGAAACACGCCGAGATCAACGCCCTAATAAAGAAACCCAAGGTAGACCCGAGAGACCTCAAGAACGTCCGACCCATCTCTCTGCTCCCCTTCCCGGCCAAGGTCATTGAGAAAATCGTTTACAGACAGCTAACCCGATACCTCAAAGAGAACAGAATCCTGGACCCTTGCCAGTCAGGGTTCCGCAGCAACCACAGCACCGAGACCGCCTCATCGCCACCACCGACGACATCAGGACCCTGCTAGACCACAGGGAGACTGCAGCATTCATCTTCTTAGACCTCTGTGCCGCCTTTGACACCGTCTGTTACAGTAGGTATGATAGGTTTGACCCTGCATCTGATCATAACACCCATTTTAAGAGTTATTATGTGGTAATATGTGTATATACTTATTGAAAAATAAAAGTACTACCTTACTCGGCATGAAATAACGAACCAATGCAATTTAATTGATTTTATGGGTATGTAAAAAAAAAAAAGAAAAGAAAACTGGGTGAAAAAATCAGACACACTCTCATCTTACTTTTGTTGACAAGCCAACAATTTATCCCCATCTACTTTTCTCGTTGGATAAGGGGATGCATATAGGTAATAATACAACCTGGCAATGCTAACATTTCGGCTCAAGGCTTATCACCTTGCTTCCTTTCCCTGTCCCATCCTTTAATCACATCCCATGTAACTCCCCACTCCACAACATGATCTTGAGTGTGCACTTACCTCCAAATTTCAACCAGAACCAGCAGACCGGAAAACATTTCAATATCAGCAAGAGTCATTACAGTGGAAGAGGCAGCTTCAGTCAACTCTTTATAATATGCAGTAGGGTTTTTTCCAGAGTCAGGCAAATGACACTTAAGAGACAAAACTTTGCTTCTTTTCCACGGAGTATGAACCCATTGTTCCTGAAAACGATCCGCCTCCCTCACTCTAGTAACATTGCCACGGCCATCTGTTAACTTTGGTATTTCTGGATGATATATAGGGTTAACCCCCCGCATCAGAAACTGAGAGACTGACTTGGGACTTTTCTCATTAATCTTCCCCAATAAGCGATTATTGTCGCAGCATTAGAAAAACCTGTTCTGGCCCCAATTCACTAATATACACTGGATCTCTAATATCATATACAATTTGATGTGCTTCCGCTTCAAAATACTGCTTCCAAAGTTGTGAAAATGTGTTTAAGGGCATGTTGTTGTATGAAGGGATCAAAATCTCTCATAGTCACCCAGACATCCTCTACACCATGAATAGGATTACGGGCCCACTTTACAACCTGATTAACTATTACCTGTTTCTCATCATGTCCCACATCAGACTCTCCTTAAATTTCATCCAATCCCTATCCACAAATCCACATAATGGTGTCCCGCTACTTACTAATGTCAGAAAATGAAAACCCATAGTAGGAGAAGCATTAGAAGTAACTGGCACTAACATCACTGATGGTTGAGTCACAGGAGAAAGAGCTGGTGAACGAGATGCTGAGAAAATAGGTGTGGCAGGGGTACTGACAGTCACAGTCACTACAGGCGGCAAAGAAACAGAAGGAAGAGGAGGAGGAAGAGCCGAAGCCACAGCCGTTGAAACAACAACAGTAGATACAACTGTATCCGACCCAAAAATGGCCTCAACCTCTCACTGTCAGCGGAAGGGGATGGGTCACTCACGCGAAGGAGTCCCTGTTCGGCTGCCAACGGAAGGAAGTAGCCTTATTAGGGTCACTCGGGTCACTCACGGCCACCTCTCAGCCTTCCATACAAATGAGTCGGTCAGACAGTAGAGAACACAAACCAATAACAATTTATTCAAAGTACACTCAGAGTGAAGCCCTGTCTGCCCAGTTGCTAGGAGTGCTGCAGAGGGACTGACATCAGCAAACATAACGATACATAATGTGGTGCAGAGTCTAAATATTGATTCCTAAATATCGACCTACAGAAATATCGAGTTGGAGATATCGAAGGTACGGAATATCGAGGTCAGAATATCATTGGAGAGAATATCAACCCTAATGTAAGTAATATCGATTTTTTTTATATCGATGTAAGTAATATCGAAGTTAGTAATATCGATATCAACTATATCGATGTTACTAATCTTCA
>NW_028243066.1:0-70764 GCF_964263255.1 Lissotriton vulgaris | reverse complement strand
ACTTGTATATTAATTGACCTATGAAATCCTGTCTAAACTCTCTGCTACTATTCTCATACACTCTTAAACAATGTACCACTCACAATTTAGGATTTGTAGGAAAAGAAGGATAAAAAATACATTTAGAATGGTAGAGCAGTCTAATAATATACTCAGCGGAATTCCACTGAGTTTTTCTGTAACTCCATGGAATTCTGTGGAGTGGAACTTCGCCAGTACCAGCCCAGCCTTATAATTGATTACAAACCTCGGTTCTTGAGACAAATGGCTCTCCTATGTCGGTAATCAATGATCCAAAGCCCTATCCCCCCCAACCGCCCCCAGCCTTCAGGATCTCTAGTCCCTACCACAGGTTTCATCAACTTAGTGAAACATCAAGGCTCTGTTAACAGGTTGAAAAGAAGAATGATGAATTCTTAACATTAGGTTGTCCACTGAAACTTAAGAAAGCATCCCTAAGAAGCAAATATTGGAATCAGGAGGCAAGAATCTTCCGGGTCCAGTTGGACCTACTAGTCTAGTTCCTTCCTACAGATGACTTAGAAAATGGATACCCTCCATCTTGAAGAGCCTTTACAAAAGTCAGCCATTTAATTCTATCAGGTTCAATACCAAACTGCAACCTTGTACACTCTTTGCCAACAAAAACACAGTGCTGGAAAAATGCTGGGATGATATTCCGAGAAACATATGGCCAATATTTCCTACAAGCTTTTCATTTATACTTTTATAAACTTTGTTTTAGATGGGAACAATTCAAGTGCCTGGGAAGGTGTGCTGCACTATGGTGTTGGAAAACTCTAGCTTCAATTCCTAAACCGTCTTGAGAACCCAGGAATCCTAAGTAATCAACTTCCAATTGTGAAGAACCTAACCCTGGCCCCCAAAATCACACTTGAAATTGGGACAATTTATACCTGTAAAACCAGTACTGAATCCACCTGATCATGATACCCTGAACCACCCCTTTGGAATCAGTTGTGGCTATCTATGTTTCTGGAGGGGAAAAATGCACCACATCTGCTACAGGAGAATCCTCTCTGGGAACTTTGCGTGAAGAAACAGGAAAAAAAGACCTGGCCCTTCCAAAAAGACCAGACTGAAATACTTTTTAAAGGACAATTGAGCTTCGTTCAAAGCAGTAAACGTGGTGACTATTCTTCTCAGGTCTTCGCAAATGGATCAACAAATAACATGCCTCCCACCATGGGTCTTGCCTCTGCAGAAGATTGATCCGACAACTTCAAATCACTCCCCATCAAAATGGACCAGGACCTCTCTGCTGGGATGGCGAAGTTTGCATTTCCCAATCGTTACACTGCGTGCTGACCCAACCAGCCAAGATGTCAGAATCAATGGGAGAGCCACTGTCCATTGCTTGACAATCATCCCATCTCAATGATCTTGTTAAATGGATCGAACAAATCAAGTAATTTATTCTGGAATGCCCGCCAGTTCTTGCCAATACATTTTTTGGGATCATTCAAGTATTTTCACAGACCCATATTGGGGCTCAGGTCTGGGGTTTGTGCTACCTTACTTGGTAGGACAAGTCTCAAACATTCAGCTCATAAACAGGCACATAGTTCTTTTTCAAAACCCTTGTGCAACCTAGTTTGAATATATTCTGCAACTTCATGAGTCTTGACCCATATGCCGACCTTGGGTGGATGATGTCATCAGGATCAAACGTTAAGATGCCTGCCTCCCCTACTGAAGCATCAGGCACAGATTAGTCATGTATTTTGAATTTACTCTTTCCAAAGCCCCAAAAAGAAGAACATTCTTGGGAGAAAAAAAGTGACCTGAATCCAAATCTGCACCCACAGGGAGTTTGAAACAGAAGTGCATTGTGGTGATACTGTAGCATTACAACCATGATCAGTCAGGTAAGTTTGAGATAATATGCCAATGCCTCAGAATGAGGCTATTTAGTTAATTTCTCACTAGTCTTGGGAGAGTTATCATTCACTGCAATCTTTGATTGACCAGAGGTCTAGGCTTTCATATCCCCTTCTTGGTGATGCACATAGTACTTCAATTGCCTTGTAAATGTTTTAAACTTCACTGTCAAAGCTCGATTTACAGACTAGTGGATGGAGTTGTCTAGAGTGTCCACAAATGCTCCATCAAACAATGTCTCAAAGGGATCTCTCAGGAAGAGGTGTGGCCCCGTGGCTAGAGCGACTGACTCCGGAATCTGGGGCTCACGGTTCAATCCCTGGCACCGGCGGCAGGTCAGCCCAGCACCATGTGACTCTGTGCAATAGTTTGCTTAATCTTCCCGACATCCCCCAGCGCCTAGAGACCGTTGCAGGTGATTGTGCGCTTTACAAATGTGGATTTAATATTATTAGTTATCAATCATGGATACTCCTAGATAGGGTTGTGATTCATTCACGGAGTAATATGGCCAATAAACGGATTGCTAACCTTATGAGGTCACGGGGAGAGAGGGGGGTAGCCCCAACAAGAAGGCTTGTAAAGAAAAGTCTTTACAATTCAATTTCAAATACTTTATTCGATTTTCACCAAGTAAAAAATCATAAAAGCAGTACATAGTAAACAAATTACACATTATAGATACACACAATAACTAGGTATAAAAACAGCATTAAATCCAAGTATGGTGATAAATCGATAGTTAATAAATTCATGATAGATTCCGTGATTTTACGACACTTTTTAAAAACATTGACATAGAACTAATACATAGGGGGTTTCCTAATTGTTGGAGATGTAAATAAGCTGGCCTACATTGCCTCCAAGCCCCATCTCTAAGATAAGATTTCAACCATCTCGCCCGTTCTTTTTTATACCGTTTGCAAAATAGTACCAAATGGAAGGTAGACTGGATAGATATGTTGTCGCATGGGCATGGGGCCAGAGTTCTATTCCAGTCATTTTTCTCCGGATATGAGACCAGGCGGTGAAATATATTGAACCTGAATCTGGTCAGGACAAAGCGCTCAAATCCCAAAGTTATCAAAGTTAGGTAGGGTTGCATTTTAAAGGTAATCAGCAGCGGCTGATGTTCGAGAACAGTTCTTTTGCTGACTTCATTCCCAAGCCTTAAGGTATTAAAATGTTCCATACACAGATTTTTTAAGGCTTTTTTAGGAATTTTCCCAATTGATTCAGGTTTATCATACCATTCTGGCTTGTCAATGTCCGTCAGGGCTTTCCTCACATACTCAAGCCATTTGATTCTTTTTGCATTGGCTAATTTCTTTACATCCAGGATAATTTCTCGATTGAGAGCCAGTTCTTGCGTTGCCCAAATTCTCCTCCAGAGTAGGATTGGCTGGATTTTAATCAGATCTGTCAAATAGTCCATGCCTAGTTCTACATGGCAGTTATAATTTGACATACTTTTCGGAAGGGACAAAAGGTAGCGAAAAAAATTATTTTCAATAACCTGGAGCATCGTCACATCATGATATCCCCATATCCCTGCCCCATACAGGGCGATGCTTCTACATTTGGCCACATATATGTTAAGCATTATACCAGGTTGTTTTCTGCCCAATTTACTGGCAAAATGCTTTATCGCCGCAACTGAGCGTTTAAATGCTAGCGCTCTGTTTTTTACCTCGGGGCCCCATCCCCCTGTTGCCTCGATTGTGACCCCTAAATATGGAAATGTTTTTGTTGCTTGTAGTAGGGTGCCTGCCGCCTTAAGTTGTTTACATCTGGCTCCTCCTTTACCAGAAGCCATCACATAGGACTTTTTTGCATTCAGGTTGAGGCCCCTCTCTTCCATGTATGTTATATATCTATGCAATACTTTTTGCGCGCCAACCTTTGTTCTTGCCATCAACACAGCGTCATCCGCATACAAAAGGGAGCTGATCTGCGTATTCCCGGCCTTAGGAGAGTCAATGTTGCTGGCACCCAATTCCCTCTCCAAGCTGTTAGTGTAAAGAGAGAAAAGGAATGGGGCCAGCACACACCCTTGCCTCACCCCCTTCTGTATGCGAAAAGACCCTGTGCATTCCCCCCCCAGCCCATACCTTACTCTGGCAGAGGCATTCGAATATAATTGTCTTAGGAAGAGGACTATCGAAGAATCCACTTTCATCTCTTCTAAAGTCAACCACAGTTTATCATGTATAACACAATCAAACGCCGACGAAAGGTCGACGAAGATTGCGTAGAAACACCCCTCTTTTGCACTGGTATATTTCCCCTGCAAAAGAACAAAGTTTAGCACTTGTTCCACAGTACCCATCCCTAATCGGAAACCATATTGTACTGGGGTCAAGATATTTTGATCTTCAGCCCAATCCTGGAGCCTAGTCAGGATTACTCTTCCTGCAATTTTTACTATTGAGTCCAGTAGTGATATTGGTCTATAATTTGATGGGCTATCCCTATCCCCCTTTTTGTATATAGGGATAATCAGTGATTCTGCCCAGGTTTTAATGAAACCAATATCACAACATGCCCCCATTACACGTAAACATACAGGTGCCCAAAGATCTATGTTCATTTTGTAAAGATCACTTGGGATCCCATCTGGGCCCGGGGCTTTATTGTTTTGAGAAGATTTAATCGCAACCTTGACCTCCTCTAATTCGAACTCTAGTGGGATCGGGTGATGCTTGCTTGGTAATTGTGGCTCGGTTAACGTGTCACAATACAATTTAGAGAAAAACTCTACCCATGCATTTTCATCGATAGCTATATCTATTTTAGCTGTCGCCTTATTATTAATAAATGGTGAGTTAACTACCTGCCAAAATAGCTTAGGGTCTCTACTTTCCGCTGCCTCCAATAAATCTTGCCAAGCCTTCTCCTTGATTGCTTTCTTCCTTTGATCTCTTGTTACCTTATACGCTTTCCTTAATACTCTGATGATCTCAGGATCCCTTGCTGGGTCTTTTAGGGCCTTTTTTAGCGCATTGTGTGCCTTAGTGCATTCAGTGTTAAACCACCCCATTGGAGTGTTTTGCTTTTTTAGGCACTTTCTGGTCAGAGCACCCTTTATAGTTTCCGTAATGTTAAGAAAGGCCTCCAGTATTTCTCCACTTGTGGGATTATCCTCTAAACATACAAGTAGCGATGGGAGAGCCTCATGGACTATTCTTTGCATAATTTTTTCCGGGTCTGCCATGCTCCATTTTAAAGCAATACCATTTCGTCGTGCTACCTCTAAGTTCTGGGTCCATGTTAAAATCTCAGTTAGTGTATTTATTTTAACATCCTGTATGTTTAGTACCATTTTTAACGGCAGGTGATCGCTCAGACCCATAGCAAGGGTTTCAAAATTCATAACACTACTACCAAACCTATTTGGTAGAATTATGAAATCAATAGTTGACTGTAGTCCTCTTGCCATAAAGGTTGAAGTGAATTCAACCTTAGGGTAACATAGCCTATTTGCAAACCCTAGATCAAGCTTGGCCATAATATCATTTAGGATTTCCCCTTTAGAATGATGAACGAAATGACTAATATCCCCTTGTTCCCCCACCCCATATTCTGCAAAACCACATGTGTCGCTAGTACATATATTTACGTTAAAATCACCAGCCCAAATCCAGATTAATTCCTTCCCTTTCAAGGGTTTTACCTCCCTCATTTCTTTGTACACTTCCATTAGTACTTCCCTGAAGTGTGCATTTTCGATGTTGTTATAGAAATTAATAACTATCAGCACACTCCTACCATTTAAATCAATCGTGACAAATTGAAAGTAGGGTGACATGGATCTACCTATACTTGTGCTAGTGTTTAAACGATTGGACACGTAGACACATAGACCCCCTTTATTCCTGCCATGGTTGGAAATTACTGCAGGAACATAAAAAGTTTTAAAACCCTCTATATGCACCTCCTTTAAAGCCCAGGTTTCCTGGACACAGAGTATGTCAATGCTATTTACAAACTCACCCCAAAGAGTTTCTGTCACTTTGTTGGCAATCCCACACACATTCCACGTTACTACATTTATTAGCTGTTCTTTTGTTCTAGTTATCAGATTTGCCTCTCCCCCAGCATTCTTCCTAGCTTCCCTCTCTATTGAGATTTCATTGCCCTTATCCTTTGTACAATTTGCCTTTTTAATTTTATTCGTCATCCCTATTTCAGTGTCTAGGGTCGTGTTTCTTTTGCTTCCTGAACCTTTGTCAGATGTTGGACTCTTATGTGTAATTTTCTTATCCCTCACCTTATTTTCTTTTGTTTTAATTTTGGATTTAGTAAGTCAATCATTTGAATCTAGGCCCGAAAGTGGTTCAAAGAGATTATGAAGAGGGATATTCCAGTAAGAATTTGGGTTTGTATGGTGATATTTATTACCTAAACCATACTCAAACTCATTGGAATGATAAGGCAAGAAGGTGGATGGGAGGTCATGGTACCTGTAATGGTTACTACCTGGGCCATACTCAAACGTGTTGGGATGTTGCGGCAAGGGGGTAGGTGGTAGATCGTAGTACCTGTCCCTGCTTAGGCTGTGTCCAAGTCTATTGGGGTGGTGTGGCAAAAAGCCAGGTGGCGGCTCATAATACCTGTGCCTATCTAGGCTGGGTTGTTGTCTATAGTTGGCTGGTACACGGGAGTTATGGTGACTCCATTTTGGAGGATGGGTACGGGGCTTCATCATACCTTGAGGATAAAAATAACTCAAATTTCGGGTGGCTACAGAGCCGTCCTGCCTTCCCGAAAACCAATCAGAGATATGGTTAACTACCCTGTGATCCCTGAAATTTATGATGATTACATCACCTTCAATTTCTTTTGGTCTCACGCCCACCCAGTCACAGCGTCTAACAGATATAATCTCCCCATTTAAATGTGGTGGGAGTGGTCTGTTAGCCCTCAGCCAGTGGTTTACTTTGTTTTTTAGGGATATGTCAGGCTCTATACTACCCTCTGTTAACTTGGGGACCCCAGTCAATATAATGACATAGTTTAGTGACTCAGGGGGTAGATCTACATTTTTAATATGTTTTGTTTTGTATAGAGTTTGAGGTGGTTTAGTTGTTTCCCTTGTCTCTACCACTGCGGGGACCTTTTTTGTCATAGTCATAGCTTTTCCCACCTGGGGTGCCAGAGTTCCCGTCGGTGTCACCCTTTTGTCATTATGAGTTAAGGTTGTTTGTGGCTGAGCCTTAGTGTGAGTCACTGTGTTCTGTGTTAAGTGCGTGTCTGCTTGACCATTTTCTCCCCCTTTGCTCTGTCCCATTGCTTCGGTTGTTTGGATCTCCAGTATACGATCCACGGTTTTACCCAGCATTTTTACCCTCTCCAAGATAGGGAGCATGAAGGATCTAAGAAGATGTTCAATGTCCTCTATAAGCCCTCCGTGCGTCTTGCTAAATGAAGGCGCACTCTCCCCTGTTTGTGGCTTACTTGGTACTTCTTTCACAGTAGCCTTGAGAGTTTTATTATTGGAGTTCTTTGAAGGCAGTGGTGCTTTTATAGATTCAGGCCTTTTTCTGTTCCCAGCCTTTCGCGCCTTTTTCCTTGGCGGGGAATGACATACTTCGCGACTTCTCTTACTCTGTATGGTTCCAGCTGCTGGTTTATGTGTGTGTTTATTCCCTTGTTTCCCATCTTCAAAAGGGGATGTGGCTACTGGCAAGGTGTGACATGCCGCATCTGCATCCAGATCTATTAATGAATGCGATGCAATGACCTCGGCTGAAGTCTGTAAATTTTGGGTGATAGTAATTGGGCTAACATACTCCTTTTGTGTTATTTCAGGTGGACCTTCTTTAAAAATTAGAGGGATGTCATTTGTATTAAATAGGTCTAAATCTGTCTCACCCACAATAGAGTTATTTGGCGTTGAAGTAACCTCAGTTGCGACGGATTGTAAGGGTGTCTGTTTAAGTAGTTCGATAGAAAGGCGTCGCTCTGCTCTCCGCTCAGCCAACTCTAACTCTCTATCTATATCCCTTTTAGTCCGTGCAAAGAACTTATCAAGAGGGCCCAATACACTCATTCCTATAGTAGCAGGTAGCGATGAGTTCAATAAATTGCCAGCCATTATACCACTCCTATATGAGTGTTTGAATGTAAAGTGACTTCTAATACCCCTATCGGCCAGGTTAGTCCAGTGTGCAGTCCGTGTGGCTAAACAGTCAGTACTCGATTACCGGGGCAGTGAATAAATACCTGTAGACAAATTTCTGGTCCGACGTAGGAGGGAGGGCCCTGCCCTGCCTCCTCCTGCCCCGGACAGCCACAGACGGCCCGCCCTTTGCCCGGGCTTAGCCCCGGGCGCTCCCCCGCGCGCTCCCGCGCAGCGGCTGTACGGTGGGTAATAAATCCCTGGTATTCGTTTTGGGCGGGGTGGGGGCGGGGCCGGCAGGGAGAGCAGGCCAGCTGGCGGTAATCAGGCCCACGCAGGGACTCCTGGTCCACGGAGTCCCTACTCACAGCTCGCAGCCCTGCCGGTTCGCTCACTCAAGCCCCTCCTCCTGGTCTGCTCCCGCGGGTGAAGCGGGTCCGACAATTCTTGCCTGGTGTCAGCCCTATTGCCTGAAGGGCCGAAAAGCAGGATTCTAATCTCCTGGTGTGATCCGTTGCAGAGGTATCCCGCTGAAACAGGGTCCGATCCTCTGTTTTGACTTCGTGGGCGGGTGGGGGCGGGGCCGGCAGGGAGAGCAGGCCAGCTGGCGGTAATCAGGCCCACGCAGGGACTCCTGGTCCACGGAGTCCCTGCTCACAGCTCGCAGCCCTGCCGGTTCGCTCACTCAAGCCCCTCCTCCTGGTCTGCTCCCGCGGGTGAAGCGGGTCCGACAATTCTTGCCTGGTGTCAGCCCTATTGCCTGAAGGGCCGAAAAGCAGGATTCTAATCTCCTGGTGTGATCCGTTGCAGAGGTATCACACCAGGTAATATGGCCAATAAACGGATTGCTAACCTTATGAGGTCACGGGGAGAGAGGGGGGTAGCCCCAACAAGAAGGCTTGTAAAGAAAAGTCTTTACAAATGACAGTAAGAAATAGAGGGAGCATGCCTTCAACCCCAAAGGCCACGCCTCACAAAACTGTTCCACCCCCAGAGGTCTAGTCTTGCTGGGGATTCAGAGCAAATCTTTAATTATAATCGTTTCGAATTTCTTGAAAGTATGAATGAGAGTAGAGAAATATGTGTGAGCCTGCTTTTGTGGAGAAACGAACAGTTTGCCCCAAGCACTGCCTCTAGGTGCGAGCACTTCTAACCAGGGCCTGTGATGCGTGCATGTGCATTACGGCCCTGGACATAAAAATAGGACTGTGGTCACCGGGCACAGAGAACATCAGGCTCCTGCTCCACTAAAGACCACGCTTACGTCCACAAGGCAACCCAAAACAAAGAATGCAAAATAAAATGAACATGAATCATGCAATCAGCAAGAAAAGAAACAGTACATGTTTGCCCGCTTTAGAGCATTCTGGTGGAGCTGACCAAGGTATTTGTCAAAAATTAAATCACACTAAATAGGAAAATACAACAAAACCTTTGTAATTATAAGAATATAATTTGAAATACAAAGAACTGCCCAATAAAAATATTAGCACTGTAGGACGACACTTATCTTGACTGCCAAGCAGTGAAGAAAGAGGTATCAAGATAGTTGGGGGCTCATTAGGATGGCGGGCGGACAAATGGAGAACGGGACCGCCCGCCATAAGGGCGTGGGTCCCGTTGGGGGAATTAGGATGTTTCCACCACTGTGGCGGGCACGTCCTCATGTTTTGCATTGTGGTGGGCGGGGCACTCTGCAACTCCCGCCACAATGCAAAACACTTGTGAACGCATTTGCATGTGCAAAGCGGCAGGCACCGCGCTGTGCCTGCCGCTTTGCATATGCAAATGTGGGGGGGGGGGTACCATAGGTACCCCTCTGTCCTCCCCCTAAACCGGCATCACCTGGGAGCCCGCAGGGCAGCCGCAGAAAACACTGCCTGCCTTTCCATGGCGGCATTGCCGCAGCGGAAAGGCACCTATATGTGGCCATTGTAATATGGCTGGCGGTGTCCATTGGACACCGCCACCATATTATTCCGATACCGCCGCGGTTGCCTTGCGACCGCGGCGGTAAAGCGCCGGACGGTATTTCCGTCCGCAGTGCTCGCCTGCCATCCTAATACGGCGGGGGTGGGGGGGGAATCCAGGCATAGGTGTCGGGCGGATTGCCTCCGCCAGGCCGGCGGTGGCTACTGCCAGCCTGGCGGAGGCAATCCGCCCGACATCATCGGGGGACCCCTTGGTGTCTGTTCTAGTTAGAGGGCTTGGGTGGCTGTAATTGATGGACACATAATGTTGGTAAACGGAGTTTTGTGAGCCTACACGGGCTGCTGTGTGTGTACAGTAAAGGAGGAGAAGCATAATCTAAGTCTTCGGTCTTGACATGGAATTCCTTTGATGTGCGGTCTGCGCAGCATGGAAGTAGCTCCTGCGGTGAGGCATGAGCACATGGCAGCACGAGCCATCTTCATGTTGAGTTTCAAGGTTCGGTTTATGCCTCTTACATGCTATTTCGTACCTCAGCAGGGGTTTTGTACCGATTCTTGATTAGTGGATCCTTTTACGCGTTTGTCACTTTTATTACTCCTGACAACTGAAGGAAACCACGCCAGATTGCCCACAGGTTGGTATCCACATGACATTAGGGAGCAATGGAGAAGTAGGCAGTGGTCCACTGACTCACAGGGCCCAGTGCTCAGGCTTCAAATGGTACAGCTCTCTCCGGCAACTCCTTCTGTGTAGGTGAGACCATAATCTACTGGAAGGAACCGAGGAGTACAGTAGGCAAAGAGGGCCCCAGGCAGGGGACACCCATTCCACAGATCTCTCAACCAGATCAGGGATCCAGAAAAGTATCTACCCCATTGTTCCCAGAAAGGCCAGAAATAGACAGAATGGTGAGTCCTGCTGAATATTAGTTTCCCCAATACATAAAACATAGGAGGTAGGCAAGAGACACCTCACCGGGCATAGGTACCGTAAAGTTAATGGGGGAACAGTGCTGTGGTTCTATCCAGTAAACACTGCAAGGTCCCTCACTAGCATAGTGCCCACACCGCCAGCGCTCGCCCCGCATTGCACTTTATACACTTATATACCAAAGGAAACTCATGAGACATAATTGTGGGAAAGCAGTGCTGCAGGTTTATTTCGTACAAACAGGTAGCTGTTAAGGTGGGTCGTCGGTTCAGGCCCCCCGACCGCCCGAAGGACTAACGGGGCGCCAACGCTGTTTCCTGGAACCTCCTTCGGCTTCAGGTTCTTGGCTCAGGCACCCTTACTGTGCCAGGCAGAGGTATCTAGACTGTATCCTTCTGCCGCAGAGGTACCCTTACTGTCCATCTGCTTCCAGATCGCCCTGTGACTCCGCCTGCAACACAAAACATGACCATTAAAAATTCACAACTTTCATCCCGCCGCTCTGCAGCTGGGTCAGGGGTCAGGGTGGGATCAGCGCAGAGCCTAAGGGAATCCTGGCGCGGGAAAGAGAGGCCAAGCATGGTTGCTGCGCCGCTTTATACCATAAGGAACGCCCCCATCCCCAGGTGAGCCCTCCCTATTGGCTGCTAGCGCAGAGAGGACGGCTCAGGGAGGGGTGCCGTGCTAAGGGCTCTGCTCGCCCGTCGTGTGGGACTAGGGCGCTGTCCCGCCCATGCTCCCCTGCGTGTCGCGCGGTCAGCGGCATGGTGCCCACACCGCCAGCGCTCGCTCCGCATTGCACTTTATACACTTATATACCAAAGGAAACTCATGAGACATAATTGTGGGAAAGCAGTGCTGCAGGTTTATTTCGTACAAACAGGTAGCTGTTAAGGTGGGTCATCTTACAGGCGATCCAATGCGGCAGCCCATCGCTGACCCGCATGCCTAAGGAGCCATCTTGCACGGCGAGTCGATGCTCTGACGGTGCAGTAAATTACCATTTCGTTAAACTCCCGCCCCCCCTGTCAGGGCGGAGCGATGAGGCACACCCCCGGTCGGTTCAGGCCCCCCGACCGCCCGAAGGACTAACGGGGCGCCAACGCTGTTTCCTGGAACCTTCTTCGGCTCCAAGTTCTTGGCTCAGGCACCCTTACTGTGCCAGGCAGAGGTATCTAGACTGTATCCTTCTGCCGCAGAGGTACCCTTACTGTCCATCTGCTTCCAGATCGCCCTGTGACTCCGCCTGCAACACAAAACATGACCATTAAAAATTCACAACTTTCATCCCGCCGCTCTGCAGCTGGGTCAGGGGTCAGGGTGGGATCAGCGCAGAGCCTAAGGGAATCCTGGCGCGGGAAAGAGAGGCCAAGCATGGTTGCTGCGCCGCTTTATACCATAAGGAACGCCCCCATCCCCAGGTGAGCCCTCCCTATTGGCTGCTAGTGCAGAGAGGACGGCTCAGGGAGGGGTGCCTCGCTAAGGGCTCTGCTCGCCCGTCGTGTGGGACTAGGGCGCTGTCCCGCCCATGCTCCCCTGCGTGTCGCGCGGTCAGCGGCATAGTGCCCACACCGCCAGCGCTCGCTCCGCATTGCACTTTATACACTTATATACCAAAGGAAACTCATGAGACATAATTGTGGGAAAGCAGTGCTGCAGGTTTATTTCGTACAAACAGGTAGCTGTTAAGGTGGGTCATCTTACAGGCGATCCAATGCGGCAGCCCCTCGCTGACCCACATGCCTAAGGAGCCATCTTGCACGGCGAGTCGATGCTCTGACGGTGCAGTAAATTACCATTTCGTTAAACTCCCGCCCCCCCTGTCAGGGCGGAGCGATGAGGCACACCCCCGGTCGGTTCAGGCCCCCCGACCGCCCGAAGGACTAACGGGGCGCCGACGCTGTTTCCTGGAACCTCCTTCGGCTCCAGGTTCTTGGCTCAGGCACCCTTACTGTGCCAGGCAGAGGTATCTAGACTGTATCCTTCTGCCGCAGAGGTACCCTTACTGTCCATCTGCTTCCAGATCGCCCTGTGACTCCGCCTGCAACACAAAACATGACCATTAAAAATTCACAACTTTCATCCCGCCGCTCTGCAGCTGGGTCAGGGGTCAGGGTGGGATCAGCGCAGAGCCTAAGGGAATCCTGGCGCGGGAAAGAGAGGCCAAGCATGGTTGCTGTGCCGCTTTATACCATAAGGAACGCCCCCATCCCCAGGTGAGCCCTCCCTATTGGCTGCTAGCGCAGAGAGGACGGCTCAGGGAGGGGTGCCGCGCTAAGGGCTCTGCTCGCCCGTCGTGTGGGACTAGGGCGCTGTCCCGCCCATGCTCCCCTGCGTGTCGCGCGGTCAGCGGCATAGTGCCCACACCGCCAGCGCTCGCTCCGCATTGCACTTTATACACTTATATACCAAAGGAAACTCATGAGACATAATTGTGGGAAAGCAGTGCTGCAGGTTTATTTCGTACAAACAGGTAGCTGTTAAGGTGGGTCATCTTACAGGCGATCCAATGCGGCAGCCCCTCGCTGACCCGCATGCCTAAGGAGCCATCTTGCACGGCGAGTCGATGCTCTGACGGTGCTGTAAATTACCATTTCGTTAAACTCCCGCCCCCCCTGTCAGGGCGGAGCGATGAGGCACACCCCCGGTCGGTTCTGGCCCCCCGACCGCCCGAAGAACTAACGGGGCGCCGACGCTGTTTCCTGGAACCTCCTTCGGCTCCAGGTTCTTGGCTCAGGCACCCTTACTGTGCCAGGCAGAGGTATCTAGACTGTATCCTTCTGCCGCAGAGGTACCCTTACTGTCCATCTGCTTCCAGATCGCCCTGTACTCCGCCACAGCTCTGGAGGAGGCCCACGTCGATGACAGAGCCCCAAACCTACCCAGTTACTTGCAACCTGCCGCTGACAGAGCCTCCTGTATGTCTAGGAGAAAGACATCCATACCCAGCCCAGACAAGTGTACCCCGTCGCTCTCGTAATATCCTTCAGTTCTTTCTTGTATCAGTGCATGCCTAATGAACCCCAGGCCCCTCCTCTCCATACATTTCTGCATGGACCTGTTGACCCTCCTGCGGCATTGTTCTATTGCCACAACTGATCGTGCTCCCCTCCAAGCCTTGCGAGGGACAATTTCTGACCATATTAACTCAGTGGCTCCTAATTGGTTAGTTATTGCCATCACATCCCTCTGCATGGTTTCAATTGGGGCTCTCCTCCCCACTGTGACCAGATCATTCCCTCCCAGATGGATAATGAGGATGTTGGGAGGACCTCCCCGCGCTGCTAGACATTGTTCAAGCTTGCGCCGCGGCTGACCCCATCTCATTCCAGGGAAACCCAACCATAGAATTTGTGTCTTTGCTAAAGCCAGATCCCATCTTCTGGATATCGCCCACTGCTCCAGCCTGGGAATGTAAGAATGGCCCATCACCCACACGCAACAATCAGCTGCAAGAAACAAGACACCGTTGAGTTACACTAACAAAAGGGAGAAGACCACGCTGTACATTAATGCTTTATTTATAAGTGAACACTGCACTCCACTCGAAAAACGTGATCCTTCATAACATATACTCTACAAAGTTCTACATCCGACATGCCCATAAATACAATGACCTGTCGCTCAAGTATGGCATTTCTTTCACATATGTCACATGTAACAGGCATGGCCCTTATTGCGGCCAGAAGTATTCAAGGGCGAATGTATCGCTGATAGCAAGAGGACGACCACCTCCCTACCCTCTTAACGCCTTCCTCGCCTAGCCCCGCCCTGAATGCGGCGGTAGCTGCCCCTATCCTAAATGAGTGACTGGAAAATTTCTGACCTGTAGCAGACAAACCTGCCTTGGCCAACACTGTGGCCATTACCCGCTCCAGCTGGAATTTAGTAAGTGGTGAGCCGTCAGCATGTATTAGGAAGTTACCTGCCAGCAGTGGCCTGATCTTCAGGTATTCCCTGACCGTGGCGACCGGGCAGTATCTGGAGTCCTCTAGCGCCCGTAACGTGATGGACACTCCCTTCCCCACCTGATCCGTTTTGGATTTACATAACCACTGTACCAAGGAATCCCTGGCACAAACATCTATCATGTCCAAGGCTCTCCCCGATCTATCTGATTTAGATTTGGCCACCAGCTCGCTAGCCCTAAAGGCGCCAAAGAACGCTAAGCAGAAGGCTGTCGAGAAAAGCTGAGCTTCGAACGCTGAATTCGTGACGGACGGCACCACGTCCAACATGCGCTGAAGAGCGGGGAACTCAATTCCTGCCCTTCTGTCGGGGAACCTGACTTCATCCCTAGCCCATCCTTTCAATGCTGCCCTAATCTTGAATGCACTCGTGGGGTCCTCTTCTCCATTTAATTGGGTCTCATGTTTGAGTGCCGCCAGGTGGCCGCACACCCAGGAATGTGCCTTGCCAGTCTCTTTCGCTCATACCACAAAAGTCTCCACCTGTTCTATAGGACTTAGGGCCGCTGCTCCCAGGGACAGAGTTACTGCACGGAAAGTGGTCAGCTGGGCCGCATATCTTCTTCTGGTGGCTTGAGCCAGAGAACGTTGTCCCATCCTCTTCAACCGCTCCCCCACTGAAGGAGTCGCCATAGTGTTGCCGGGAATGGTGTCATCGCTTCCCTTGCCTGCGGCCAGGCCTCTCGGAATCGTGGCAACTGAAAGCGAGAGAGAGCGTCAGCTGCCACATTCTTAACACCTTCGATATGCCTATCCCTAAACTCGATGTTATTCCGTAACCCAGCCCTGACTAATTCCCTCAGCAACCTTAAGACTAACGAGCAGTTTGCAGTCAGACCGTTGATGGCTTGGACCACGGCCAAGTTGTCCGACCAGAAGACCACTTTCTTGTTGCCCAATCCCTCTGGCCATATATGCAGTGCAACCACAATGGGGAACAGTTCCAGGACTGTCATATTAACAGTCACCCCTTTCTTGCGCCAAGCGTCAGGCCACTTCATGGCACACCACTCTTCTCTAAAGATCACCCCAAAACCTTCTCTACCGGATGCGTCTGAAAACAGACAGAGGCCTTGGCTGCTTTCCCAGGGAGCTCTCCATATCACTGTGCCATTGAAATTCCTCAAAAATTCATCCCAGATCTGTAGGTTTGCCTTCAACCCCGGACCCAGGCGCACTAAGTGATGCTTCTTTTTCACGCTGGCCGTAGCCTTTGCCAGCCTGCGGGAAAACACCTTACCTGCCGGTATGACACGCGCTGCAAAGTTCAGTTTGCCCAACAGACTCTGGACCGCCTCAAGTTTTGCCTTACTCCTTCCAACCATTGAACTAATGTCCTGCCTCAGGTCGCGAACCTTGTCAGCTGGGAGTCTGGATTCCCCTCTAATGGTATCAAGTTCTATGCCCAGAAAAGTCAGTATCTGTGCAGGCCCTTCAGTTTTTCCGGGGGCTAGGGGAACACCTAACTGCTCCGTCAGCTCCTCAAAGGCTTGCAGGGCCTCTGAGCATTCCTGGGAATCATCCTTGCCAAAAATCAGGAAATCGTCTAGCTAGTGGGTGACTTGGGAAATACCATGCTTGGCCGTGAGGGCCCACTGGAGGAAGGAACTGAACGCCTCGAAGTAGGCGCACGAGACTGCGCAGCCCATGGGCATGCAGCGATCAAAAAAGAATGCCCCCTCCCACTTGAAACCCAACAAGTGCTGACTGTCTCGGTGAACAGGTAGGAGGCGGAACGCTGACTCGATGTCTGCCTTGGCTAACCACGCCCCCTTGCCTGTCCTCCTAATCAAGTCTATGGCCATGTCCAGTGAGCAATAGGAGACCGAACACGCCCCTTCCTCTAGCCAATGATTGACTGAATTGCCCTCCGGGTAGGATAGGTGATGGATCAATCTGTATGCCCGTGCTGCTTTTTTGGAACCACTCCTAGTGGAGAGACTAAAAAATTCTCTACAGGGGGTGAAGGAAATGGCCCTGCCACCCTCCCCAGATCAACCTCCTTCCTGATCTTGTCACTGACCACCTGTGGTAAGTCCCTGGCCGATTTGAGATTCAAAGCGTCCCTGGAGCCCAGGGGGCCTCTGTAAGGTATTCTAAAGCCGTCCACAAAACCATCAACCAATAGCATTCGCTCCCTTACAAATGGATACACTCTGAGTAGTGGTAAAATGCTCTGCAACACTATGGGAGATGGGCCTTTGGTGTGCTCCGTCCATTCTCTATGCTGTGAAGGTAAATTATTGCCTGTCTTATTGGTGTGCTCAGTCCGTCCTCTGCTCTGCAACACTATGGGAGATGAGCCTTTGGTGTGCTCCGACCGTTCTCTATGCTGTGAAGGTAAATTATTGCCTGTCTCATTGGTGTGCTCAGTCCGTCCTCTCTGCTGTGAAGGTAACCTATTGTCGTGCTCCATCCGCTCCCTGTGGTGTGGCGGGGGGGGGAGGGGTTTTGGCCGTTGGTACAAGCGATTGCTGCGTGTTGGGCACCGCATTTGCTACACTCATGGGCAAACTTACACGCTCTACCCCAGGTACATGTCCCATTATTGAACATTCTGCAGGTTCCTGAGTTAAAACGTCTCGGTCCGGATCCCTGTCCCCTCCCCCGCCCCCTCGGAAGGGCTGTTGGAAAGAACGCCTCGGGAACTGTTCCCACTTCTGGTCATGTTCCCACTTTTTAGTGTCACCCTCGCCTTGTGTCTTATAAGAAGTGTCCCTCTTACTATTTCCTGTCCTGCACATATGTTTAAACCAGAGCTGGATATCCGTATGATCCCACCCTATGTCAGGGCAGCCAGCCATGGTCTTCCTAAATTCTTGGTCGTACCAGAACTAGCCCATCCCTCCGGACTCCCTTGCCCCTTGCTGGATGGAGTTGGCGTACTCCATCAGGGCCTCACTCTGTGCTGGGTCCTTCTGTACTATGATTGCTGCTAGTATGTTAAACGCCTCGGTCCAGTTCTCAATTGTCTTTTCGGGCCAACACTGATATCTAACCTTGTTGTCCTCCTCTTTCTTCCCCATCCTCCTCGTGTCTGCACCTGCGTTGTCATGCATTAACAGTGTCAAAATATCGATATATTCCCTCCTCCATATACCTTCTTTGGCAGCTTGAGGTACCTGTCTGGCCAGGGAGCAGCCGCCTTTTGACTTCATGCCAGGTCTACCCGGGCCGGCCGGTTGTAACGCCCCCACTTGTGCCGAGGAGGCCCCACCCGGCACAGGTTGAACCAGCCCCAGTGAGCCAGCCCCACCATTAATCGTACCATTCGCCGCGCTCGTCGCCGCGCTGTCTATGGCAGGTGCTTGACCGGCAATCTGCGGAATGAGGGGGGTGACAACTTGAGGGATAATGGGGGCGACACTTTGAGGGACAGTGGGGGCAACACTCTGATGGATGACTGGTGTAACACTCTGACGGTTGATGGGGGTGACACTCTGAGGGGTGACGGGGGTGGCAGGCGGCAGCACTGGTGGTCCAGCTGGCAATGGTGGCCCCGCTGGCAATGGCTGAGCCCATACTTGCATCACTGGATCAGCTGTTGTCAGCCCGGGAGGGGGGGCCAGCCTTTCTTGTGCTGCTGCCATGGCGTCTAAACGTTTTTGAAACAATGCCATTAAGCCCATCATATCGTCCATTGTCTTACCCATTTGGGCCAAGTCTGTTATTCCCGCCGCTGTCTCGTGCACCACAGCAGGTATTGCTGGTATTTCCAAGGGCACCACGGCGGGGGGGGGGGGGGGGGTGGCGACGCCGGATGGTTGCTTCGTGCCGGCACGGCCAGGAATTCCTTCCGGGTGAGCTTCCGCTTGCGAGTGGACCTTCGCGTCCCCTCTCCCGAGGTGCCCGGAGCGTCCTCAGGGGCCCCAGGTCGGCCATCCTCCTCTAGCCTACGCGCCTCGATGAAACCCTGTGCCCATGTGGGCCCTTTAGTCTGCGCGACTGCCAGAAATTCCGCCCACAGCCCATCTTGTAGCAACGCGGCGCCGCGGGTGCTCATTGCGATGGCTTCTACCCTTCCGGGTTCCTAAGGATGAGAAAGTACATGAGGTTGTGCCACACCTTGCTGCGTCTACTGACCAACCCGTGGGATCGTGCCATACCTAGCAGAATCAGCTGGCAACAGCGTCCGTTTTGCTGGCAAATGCCTACCCTCCTAATAACCACCAACCGTCGCACGCACCCCATGAATTACCTGCTGATATCTGTCCAATCCTACGCCGCTGCCAGTCCTTGTACGCGTTCCCGAGCGCAATCTGTAAAACAACACCGCGTTACTCAATGTGCAACTGCATTTCAAGACACCGCGTTACTCATGTGTAAATTGCACTTCAATCTGTAAAACCACACCGCGTTACTCAATGTGCAACTGCATTTCAAGACACCGCATTACTCATGTGTAAATTGCACTTAATGATCAAACTGTCCCTTCGCCCAACGTGCTGTCGCAAAAACCCTTAGTTGATCCTACTCCTAGGAGTCAGTTTGCGTTGCCTAGTATTACTCGTACCTCTGATATTACCTGCTGATCTACTCCTTCCTCCTATGAGCTGCTAATCCTTGCGACGTGTTCCACGCGTGATCTGAAAGAGCAGCATAACATTTACTCGTTGTGTACATTGCACTTTGTTCCAACTGTCTTGCACGTTCACTCGAACTTGCCAATGCCGTTTCATTTTAACCTAGGCGATGACTAAAGTTACATGCCCTGCGCCCTCTTCAGGATTGGGGAACTGAAGCATCTAGACAACCTTCCGGCTTGTTTTCTGTCACTGGAGTTGTTTAAAATACTACAAGCGCAAAAGTGCATTGTTTTTCTCTTTCAGCAAAGCGAGATCAGACCTATTGCATGGCAAATGCTTGTTTTGTACGTTGCCTATTTACTTTGTAAACAGTGGTGCTAAGTGCCACGCCGGGCACACCTGACAGATGTGAATGTCACTCATATTCTGACTACAAATATAACTCATTCATACTGAAAACTAGGCAGCAATGCAGCATTAGCCGCGCGGCTCGAGATCACTTTCGAGGGAACTGCGAGGCCCCGGTCTAGTCTTTTCGTATTTTCCGCAATCTGCTAATCGTGTTTAGCGCGGACATATCAATGAAACCACGAACTCCACTATCGGTGGGTGCTTTCCGGTGACACGCTGTTCAATTCGTTAAGGGGCTGCCGATGGATACCGTAGTCACACTATGCGCGCGCGCCTGGTGTGAGCAACATGGCGGAAGGAGAAGCAACTACCCTTTTCGGGTGAGTGGGGACAAGTAAAGCCGACTCTATCCGCTACTTTACCTCGTTATTAGTGTAGAGGGTCACGGGTGTCTCAACGCCCCGTTTTGAATCTTTTCCTGCGGCCTCCGCCAGCGATCGACCTTCAGTGTCGCGCCAGCTGGAGGCATACCCGCTCCTACCCAAGTCCCTCGAACTCCCTTGTGCATTGCTTAATAAGGGCTTTGAGGGCATAATTCATAACGGATTGGCTGACTGCCGAGCGTCGGATCCGTACTAAAAACCTACCTTCCACTGCTGCGCCCGCAAGCTGACATTAGGCCGAGGCAGTGTCGGGCTCACATGCCCCCGCAGCGAGAAAAGCACTGCAGTGTAAGCGCTACCCTCAACCCCTTAAACTGTAGGCCGGACTAAAAAACACATTATATATGTATCTAAGCTCAGCATACTTGTCATTTGGGAACATCTGATCCGGTGGTATCGCTCAAAAGGGGATGACATTACAGCCGCTACATGAATTCTGACATCAAAGATGTGTTTGTTGCAACGAGATGGTGTGTAAGTCGGAAGGAATGAGCGGTGGATTATTTAAACAATCGACGTAACAAAAAGGACAAACTAAGCCAGGGGGACTCTCATCAGGCGACTTATCCTTGCAGGAGTCTTTACTTTATTAGCAAAACGTTGCCATAGAAGTCGCATTTCTTAAGGGTGCAACAATATATTCTTAGCGACTGGGTGCATTATCGCCAAACCTGCATATGTCGGGATGAACCCCGTGCACCGTTTGCGCCAACTGCGTCAGAAAAGCGGCTAAATTTTTTATCATTTTCGATTAAATATTGACAGGGAGACTTGTATTCCATGCAGAAACCTCACAGGGAGCCGTCTGCTTTGCGTGACTCTGCCGGTCTTTTGCTCGGTAAATTCGAGTTATTAACCCCGCTGTGACAACAAGGCCTAGTTATTGCCTTTGTCGGGTCTCTTGTTTTCCGGCGTGAACGGAAAGGCCGTTAAACGGAAAGGCCGTATTATAAAATGGCTGCGGCAATGGCGCGTTCCTTTCGGTGGGAGCTGGATGATAAACACGCAAGAACGTTTTTAAGACTAACGCAAGACCGCGTTAGTCTTGTTTCCCGGAAGGCTGCACTACAAATTGCCAGGATGCACTACGAAATGGCCGCTGCAATTTGGCGCTCTTTTTCGACTAGTACATTGACCGTTTACCACCAAAGCTGAGTCGAAACCCACGCGGAAGGCTGCACTACGCAATGGCCGTGCAGTGTGGCTGTAAAGCATATGTGAAAGGGCTGGCGAGGTCGGAAATTGTGGGCAATGCGTGCGGCGTCGCCTTGAAATTGCGAGCACTATCCCTCGGCCCCCTAAACTGCCCGCCGGACTTAATTATAGCCAACTAAATACCCAAATACGTGAAAGGGCTGGCGAGGCCGGAAATTGTGGAGCAATGCATGCGGCGTCGATCGCAATACCACCAATACCGACAAACGTGAAAGGGCTGGCGAGGTGGATGCGACGCCGGCCGCCATGCCGCCAACCCCTTCAAACCGCCTCGCGCTCCCAACCCGCCCGGTCACTCTTCCCAATGGGTCATTACCCTGTCCCAGCTAATACGCCCTACCCGCGAACCGCCACCACCACCCCCCCCCCCCGTGGTCGACACCACTGGGCTCCATCAACCTGGTCATGCCCAGGGACGGGGCCGGGGGAAGGCCAAGTAGCAGCAACGTACCTTGAGATCACCTGACGAGGTAACACGACGCACGATCAGCGCAGAGCCTAAGGGAATCCTGGCGCGGGAAAGAGAGGCCGAGCATGGTTGCTGCGCCGCTTTATACCATAAGGAACGCCCCCATCCCCAGGTGAGCCCTCCCCATTGGCTGCTAGCGCAGAGAGGACGGCTCAGGGAGGGGTGCCGCGCTAAGGGCTCTGCTCGCCCGTCGTGTGGGACTAGGGCGCTGTCCCGCCCATGCTCCCCTGCGTGTCGCGCGGTCAGCGGCAGAGATACCCAACACGTGGCTGTGGGAGTGAAGACCTTTGGTGTGCTGGTCTGCTCCCTGCCATTACTGTTTTGCAGACGTGTGTCCGGTTCAGTATCTGTTTCTGGTAAGGTAAAATTCTAACTGAAAGGTGGTGTCCAGATTTAGGCTGAGCTTTGGTAGGCGTTATAATACAATAGGGAATACGCCGCTATGATAAAAGGGCGCTGATCGTAGGTTCTGTTTGGTCAAGGACACCATGATAATGTTGTAGCATCAGGAAACGCCAAAGGATCAGGAAATACAAAGAGCAGAACATCCATTTGCTAACTCATCTCTGCCATTCACTGATTTACTGGCTTTGTTTATTTGTCCAGGAAGGATGGAAAAGAGCCCCCTGAGTGACTCAATGTCAGATTGCAATGTCACCCTCGGGCCCGGGCCTTAATTAAACAAGGTGCACTTTAGCAAAGAAAAGAATGTATGTCGATACTTTGCATACCATTTCTTCACCCAATTTTATTTCGATGTTTTTACTTAGCATAAACCATTACTTCGCAAGTTTAAACTGCACGTGCATTCATAACGCAAATGGTTTTAAATGTACTTTAAATGCTTTTATTCTGCATTCTATTACTACGCATAGCACTACTACGTTTTTTCTGTAATAGTTTATGCTAATTAAAAAAATCGCACTAAAATCTCACCCTCACACACTACCCTACCCTACACTACTCAAACACCACTACACTACCCTAAACCCTAATATCGTACCCCCTACACGACCTTCCCCCTTCCCCCTGCCTAGACCCTACATACTAACAATACACTTCATGACCCCCAACTCTACCCTAAACCCTGAAACACTACCCTACACTACACAAACACCACACCACTACCCTAAACCCTAATTCACCATAAAATCTCAACACTACCCAAACCCTCACGCACTACACTACTCAAACACTACTACACTACCCTAAACCCTAATACACTACCCCCTACACGACCTCCCCCCTTCCCCCTGCCTGGACCCTACACTCTAACACTACACTTTATGACCCCCCAACACTGCCCTAAACCCTGAAACACTACCCTACAATACACAACCACAAACACCACACCACTACTCTAAATCCAAATTACACTACACAAGCACAACCCTTAAACCTTAAGCACAATCTCTTGCACGACCCTAAAAAATACACTGCCCCACTTACCTCTCTCCCCTCGTGGTCCCTCTCTTCACCTTCACTCTTGGATCCACTCTACTCCTTATTCAAGCCTCTTAAGAGCAGCGCGTCGTTGTTTGGAAACGGAAGCGCCTCCTTTTTCAAACAACGATGTGGATAGTCTGCAAAGTATTTCACTTTGCGAAGTAACGGTAATTGCGTAGTAACAGCATGCTAAGTAAAAGCATGCAAACGAAAAGGTCCTGCGAACTAAAAAATGTGCAGTAATAGTTATACGAAGAAATGCCTGCAAAGTAATGGTAGATTACCCTAATCTGTGTTCACATCACCTGGCTGCATCATTGATCTCACCCCCCTCGTTGCTGCAGTTGACCAGACACTGTGGTTCTATTTTTGATTGTAATGAGTAAATGAAAATGTTTACTCAAAATTTGACCATCCACTCTGGTCCTCGACATTGAACTGTTAAGAGAGAGTAAGCATCACTTTGTGTTAACCACAGGTTTCAAGCTAGCCTGGCTGATGAGGGGCGATACCCCGAACCTGTCCCAGGATTCTTGTTTTCTGGTCCAGGGAAGACCCGGCCTGGAAGTTCGGGCTGGACTGTTCCCATGGGGAGCAGGGTCAAGACTGATTTGCATATGGCTGGGTCCAAACTGGAATGGAATTGGAAGGAAAATAATTATGGATGAAACCCAGATCTGTAATTGGAGGTGAATGTTTGACAATGTTCAGCATTCCGTCCATCATCATTTTGCGTTGCACTTTAAAAAAATTGGCATTTTATTGTCCTAACCATTTGTCAACTATAGCCTGTTCCTGGGACACATGAGTAGGTTAAGTAGGCAATTGGCCTTTGTATATTCCTCCCAGATAGAATCACAATACAGGATCTGGGTGTTGGCAATATGAGCCAGCTCTGACTGAATGGGTGGTGAGAATCGGTCAACTACCACATTTGCACCTTAAAGGGTCTACTCCGGTACACACACAAAGGATTTCACACTAGTCTATTGTGACCCCATACAATCTGGGGCCATGGCAGGGAGGAAGAAAATTCCAGACACCCCTTTAGGGGGAAAACTCCAGAAGTTTCTCCCATTTTTAAAGCTGGCACCAGATATAAATATTGGACCCTCAGACCCAACTCTTCAGATCACTTTTGCTGCCCTGCAACTGTGCTGCAAGAAGAACTGCTCAGCTGCTCTGCTGCCCTGCTGTTCTGCCCGCAGGAAGGACTGCTCTGCTGCATGAGGAAGAAGTGCTGGACCGGCACCTTGAAACTAGGACTACCAGAGTGAATCTAAATGCTCCAACCATCTTGACTCATACCTGGACTTGGCCTGTTGTCAGTACTGGACCCTTGGAAGAGGAGATAAAGGTGCTCTGCCAACCCAGCTGTGGTCTCCAGCAGAACTGATGCAGAGAGATGCAACCCAATGCAACCTGACAGCTCTTACAGCTCCTCATCAGAACTATTGAACTCAACGCTACTTGATGTGTGTGCAGCCTTCGCAGCTCCTGCATCACAGCTTTTGCAGCTCCTGATCGGACCCTACGCAGCGCAACACATCTCAATACATGGCCGCTTACCGAACCGACACAGTTCAATGCAGTTCGAAGCAGACTTCACATCGCAGCCTTCATAACTCCTCATTGAAACTGACACAGCATGACACATCTCAACGCAGGATCCCGCATCACTCCTTGGATCTCCAGCTGTGTGGCAAAATGCCCTGCAACAAGGACCTAAGGTAGAATTTTCGGAGGGCCTAACATTGTGCCTGTATCCAGTCCATGCTCTATCATGGTCAGACTGAACTAGTGACTTTGTCATAGTGACTTTGCCTGGGGCCGTCTAGACCAGATTACCACAGTTGGCGCTTTGTGCTTTAAAGCACTATTTTTACTTAAACCTTTTAAATTGCATATCTCCGGTTCTACTAGTTAGATGTTTGTTTTAGTGTTACATTTTTTTTTTATTTTAATCATTTTTTTCAAATTAGTGTGGGATTTTACTTGTGTTGTATTTTCACTTTATTGTTGTAGTGCTACATAAATACTTTACACATTACCTCTAAGTTAAGCCTGAATGCTTTTGTGCCAACCTGCTAGAGGATTAAGCACAGGTTAATTTAGGGACATTTTGTGGTTCACCCTGCCAAGGATTGTGG
This sequence comes from Lissotriton vulgaris, assembly GCF_964263255.1. Classification (NCBI taxonomy): domain Eukaryota; kingdom Metazoa; phylum Chordata; class Amphibia; order Caudata; family Salamandridae; genus Lissotriton; species Lissotriton vulgaris. The sequence goes on along the minus strand of NW_028243066.1, from coordinate 45,311 downwards.
CTGTCACTTGAAAAGGGCCCACACCCCCTCAACCAACAACTACATTTCTCACATTCCCCATTTCTCATGGTTTCATTTGTAACAATGTGGTAATACTGCACCAATGCACCTTGCGGTATTGAGATTTCTGGGTGCAGTATTCCTGCATCTGGACAACTGCAGATTGTGCAGCCTCTGTCACTACTAGGATGTGCTACTGTTGCGTGTTTATCTAGGTTCCTGATCGATACTGTGACCTTATGCCCCTATTCGGCTATAAATCCATTTATTCCCTATATTGGCATAACCGTTCAAGTGCGATTTTCTGAAAAGTCATCTCTGGCCTCACACGAACAGAGCCACATTCCAGCATGACTCTCTGCTACTTCCTTTGCGACCAATTAGTGCAATGACAGTGCAGCAGTCCCTATCTGATATTCCTAGATAACACTCCGAGTTCTTCAACAAGATAAAAACTTAGCAAACCTGGAAATCCCCGCTTGCTATGTTTTGATTAGTAATGGAACTCTAATGAGCAACTGATAACTATCACTTCCTAGTGACATCTTTAATTGACGTCTTATGTCCAGCAAACTTGCGTCAAACCCGGCACCTGTCAGGTATAAATATTACCAACGTTGCCTTAAGCAATGTTCGTTGCCTGTTGCTGATGCCAGCTGCCTGCATGACCCTGTGTTGGTAAATCTAGCACTCTGTCGCTGCAGCCTGCTATCCTGTGGTGGTGAAGCTGCTGATTACCATTATCGCCGCTACAGCGCAAACTATGGTGCAGTACGCTTAAGGAGCTGAACAGCCGTCCTCTGCGAAGACATCCAGCAGATTCCAGCTGCCCGCGGATGCTGTCCCCACTCCTTCCTCGACGCGCTGAAGAGAAGCCGCTGCCTTTCTCGTGCAGAGAAATCCAGTCCCGGCGCTTCCGGTTTACCCTCGCGGGTGACTGGGATATCGAGAGAGACCCCTGAAGGAGATACCAATCCTCCATCATTCTATTCAGAGGTATGGTGTTGACTAAACCCTTAGACGAGAATTCTTGAAACAAACCTTGGCAAAACCAACTTAACTTAAAGCTACTTACTTACTCCCCTTTCACGTGTTAGGCTTAGGTCAGGCACACTGGGGTAGGTTTAGTTAGAAGCACCAGTTGAGTATGTTAGCCTAATGTATATATGACTGTATATATGTTTTATTACTTTTAAACCATTGTATGGCTAAGAAACCATATCAATGCTTTTACAGTTCTATTTCGCAATCCTTATCTTACTGTACGTACTTTTTATAATAACAATTATTGCAATTGTGGCAATACATTTCTCTTGTATGAGAAGAAAGACTGTTCAATAAATATTAACCCTTTATTGACAAACGCCCGTCTCTCTATTCTCTACATCTCGTGAAAGTAAACTGCACTAGACTGACTGAGTGAAATCTATGTCTATTGTTTCACACGACCCTAGAGATTGACTCTTGATCTGAGGAGCAAAGTTGTCATGTTGCACGGTTGTTGGAAAACTGAATCCCTTCTTGTCTGTGCCAAGGAAGCTGATCACTTCCTATGCAGAGAAGAAAGTTTCCAGTGACCTCTGAGCTAGTTGGTAACACAACCCAATTAAGTTTAGCATAGTCAGTGGAGGCCTGGAATATCCGCAGTTCCACGTCGATACTACTGTTTATGTTATTCCAATGCGCAAGGCCTAGTGGGAAACTAGGAACTACACTACACTACGAACCACTGCACTATGGCATGCTCATGGTATACTTTAATATGCAATGATGTAGTGTGTAGTTTGGTGGTTTGTAGTGATGTTATTTTTGTTAAGTTGGAAAATAAAACCACCACACTAAGAAAGGTTCTGTATTGCCTTTATTAGGAAGATGTCAGTAGAATAGCAGGTGCAAACATCTGCAGATCTCCCTGCTTCCATCCCCTTAGTAAACTTTCTGAACCCTTCACAGCGTTCTCCTGTCAGTCATAGAAAACTATCAAAACAATTCTCCTGCTATCACTCTAATATTCTTCCATTCCAGCAGATGCCCTACAATGCATATTCCCCTCGCTCAAGAAAAGAAAAATAACTTTCTAACAAGCATAATACCATAATGGACCAATGCAAATACAAATAGAGAAGTTAATATAAGAAATATGGATCAACAGTAATGCAAAAGTATTGCAAAATGTAGTCATGCACTTTAACAGGAGGCTGCGTTGTGTTGCTCGCTACATAAAGGGTCTGGCATTTCCAATGCAGGGATGTGATGAGGAGCAAGACCCTCCTCATCAGAGCCTTCTACTTGTAATTCCTACTTATATAAGAATATCTTACCATTTACCTTCTCAAATGTCTTGTCCGGGTGTTTCAATCTTGTCACAGCATTCTTATACAGTGCAATCGCCTTCACTGCAACTGACCAACGAAAAGTCCCTTTGCCCTGATCTGGTGACTGTTTAGTTCTAACCAGATCTACAATCCTTGTTTATTCTGCGGTACCTCTCTCTTGTATTATCTGTGTATTTTTTATTCCGTTCTTATATGCTTCACATACCTTCCTTATTTCTTAGCAGTTAATCACTGACGCTTTCCAAAACTTATTTTTCAAATACCATGGAACTAACAGGGTCTATTTCCTGTTAAAGTTTCAAAAAGAGGTACACTTAATACCACTTTGGGAGTTGTTCTGTAAGTAAAACAGCTAGTAGCGCTTTTATCTATTCAATGCCTCACTTTGTCACTAATTGTCTTTAATCCAACATTTAGAAGAAACCATTCTGTCTTTCAATTCACAAACTGTGGTCCATTATCAGCTATTATTTTCTCTTGACTTGAAGTCCTTCTGTGCAAAACACCTATTGCAAGAATTCTACCTCAGTACACATCATTTTGATCTCTGCCCATTTTTAAATGTAATCTACCAGAACAATTACCAATGCTTACTCTCTAGCTGGAAATTGTTCAGACCTGTACAGCTTCAAAGAGGAGTAGGAGAAACTTGCTACGAAACCCAGGAAAAGGCATGCCCAGAAAGAATCATTGAACAGATCCAGAAACAAGCCCAGAACACTCCCTGGTCGGCCTTACTTGAAACCAATGTGAGGGAGGTAACCAACTAACTCATATGTGTCACCACATACAACTCGTCTTCAAATATCATTAAGAAAATCATAAACAGAAAATGGCACATTCACACCTCCAACCAACTGTCCTACAAAAAACCTTTATTCTCTTTTAAACTAAATAGGACAATACGGGACATGCTGGTCCACAGCAACAGCTGGAAAGACCAACATGAGACACAAATGACCCTATGGGACCAACCACAAGTAAAAGGGCACTACCTTGCACAGAATGTCCTTTTACTGCACAAACAAACTTTATTGACTTAGGCCTCCCCTCTCCTGGGAGCAAAGACATCATACTAACTGTAACACTAACAACGCCATCTACATGATTACATGTCCATGCAACCAACGATATATTGGGATGACCACCAGGAAGGTAAAAGTACATATAAGTGAAAATAGAAGCACTATACGATGTGCAAGGACATCAACCAAACTTACAGCACACTATGAAGAAATGGGACACACAGAACAGAATCTTAAATGGACAGTGATAAAAAAAAATCAACTGTGGCATGGGACTGTCCCAGAGATTACTGGAAAAAGAACAATGTTGGGTCTATAAGCTCAAACCACATACACTACGACTCAACGAAGCGATCCTGTGGGGCTAGCTGATCCGCATTTAAAGATTATTCTGAGTTTCGTTTACACATGGTCAGTGACGGCTACCGCCCCCCTCCCTGTGGACCCACATCAACCCAGAACACATTGACACGGAAAGTGATTGTCTTTATTAAGATACAAAATAATAAAATTATTAAACAAATGATACAATTTTATGCAAAAATATTCAGGAACATTAGATACAATCATATCAACAAGTATGATAGGCTAACCTTAACAAGATTCTAATACAGTTTGTTTCCTAACCGAATCTAACATCCTCCTCTGAAAATTTTTGCATACTAACATTTCTGGCCATATGGCGAGGTCGCTAACCGGTGTCAGGTCCTACAAGCTGCGCCCTTACCGCAGGTGCGCATACGCAGCCGAGCCCGTTAATTACTCGGTCCACCCGTGCAGCCGAGCCCGTTAATTACTCGGTTCACTCCGTGAACTCCATTTAACCACGGAAGGAGGGCCCTTACTCGCGTCATACGCTGACGTCATGAGTACGCGCGGGGTGGCTACCAGCCTAAGGACAGCGTGACTCTCCTACCCGCGCCCCTTTGCAGCACCAGTTATACCTGCCCCGGAAGTTCTAGGAGGGGCCAGTGACCCCTCCCCCCCTGGGCGGACACCTCCAAAGGATGATGCCGCCCCCTCAGACCATAAAATAGCTGCTCACCGGTCATGACCATACCGCCACAGGCCAGCATTGTTACCCGACGATCTGGCCTCCCCCTACCTACTCCTAAGAAAGGTCATACTCACCTCGCAAATCCCTCTAGCCATGCCAATATGTTATTAGACCACAGGACGTTCCCTGCCTCAGTCAAGTGTACCCCGTCCCGCAGGTAGAAATGTTCTCCCCAAATACTCCCATGAGGTATCGTCTGCAACCGGGGGGCTCAAAATAATTTGTCCAATTGTGTGTTGATCCTCTTTACCGAGTGATTCAACGCCTTGACCGAGTCCCCCCCTCGCCACTGCCACCGAGGTATAAGTTGCGACCAAACTACTGTGCAACCCGGGCATGTCCTCGCCACCCACCCCGCAGTGGAGATGATTTCCTCTATAAGGAGGCGCCTCCCCAGTTTGGCCAAATCGTTCTCCCCCAGGTGAAGTATCACCACTGACGGTGGGGCGGGTTGCTGAGATAAGAGTTCCTGAAAGTAATCTCTGAACTGGCTGATGCATAGGCCCCCCCTCCCAAAGAAGGAAACAGAAAACCCCTTTTTCTCCGCCCTTCTCCTCCTTTCACTTGAAAGAAAAACATGTTTAGCGCGCCGCACATAAGAGTGGCCCACAATCCAAGTCACCAATGTCCGTTGATCTTCATGTCGCTTGCGTTGAGCTGCCGTCGTTCCTTGACACCCCTCGTCGAGTTCCTCCCCCGCGTGACAGGTTTGAGAACTGCAAAGACCAGAAAATACCAGGCGTGAGTCACCTTGCCATGGTATAGCATGTCAATCCGTACATATCGTTTGTAACATTCAGACGACCATCTTCCGATTCTCTTAACCTTCTCTACTGAGAGTCCCCTTACAACTGCCTCAGTTGCTGCCCCAATTCTGAAAGAGTGGGTACCAAATTCCATAGGATCCAAGCCTGTTTTTGCGACCGTCAACTCCAAGACTCTTTTAAACTGATACCTGGTCAGTGGTGTACCGTCGGCGTGACACAATAGTGCCCCCCCCCCGCCGCACCCTCCCGCTGCCTTCTAAAGACCTCTACATACGAGACAGGGCAGCAAGGATTGGTCCGAGCCCGATGGAGCACTATGGTATCCCCCTGTCCCTCTTGGTCAGTTTTTGATCTTTGAATTGTCACCCGCATTTTATCCTCTCTGATCACAACGCAGGCCACTTGGAGGCCGCCCTGTTTATCACCTTTTGACGTCGCTACCAACTCGCCTATCCTTAGCGCTCCATAGAACGCTAGTGCGAACACAGCTTGAACAGCAGCACCTCCCAAGTTGAGCTACAAACGTCATGAAGTGCCGATAATAGGGCTGTGAGCCTTACCAGCCCTATCGGCTTTCTCATATCCGACGAGTGTCCCTGTATGCGGCGCCAACCCCTCAAAGCCTTGCGCACCACAAAAGTGTTCGTAGGATCCCTCATGCCCTTGGCCTGTGCGAAGAAGGAGACAGCCGCCCTATGCCTATTTGCAGCTGCCACTGAGCGCCCTTCCTTGTGCATCAATTCCAGATAAGCTACAAAACTGTCCTCTTGTGCCCAGGTAACCTCCCACCCGTGCCCCAAGAAAGTACGGTAAGACAAGAACGCCCCTTCGTATGCTGTCTTGGTCCTGGGGGCTAAGCTAGCTGCCACGAGGTGCGGTATTCTGGGGCACCAATCTGCCAGAGAGCAGCCGGGAAATGTTCTGGCGAGGGGTCTGCTACAGGAAGCTGTTCCCAAAATACCTGCATTTTGAAGCGAGAAAGGGCGTGAGCCGCATTACTGAGGACGTCTGGCACATGTGTGGCTCTGACAACGACATTACATTTCAAGCATTGCAGCACAATTCCCTTTCCCTAGCGCAGTATGAATGGACACCGTGCCGCTTGCTGGTTAATGCATTCCACCACGCTCATGTTATCAGACAAGAACACCACCGACTGATTGCATAGGTGCTCTGGCCAGACCATCAATGCTACCCATATCGGGAACAGTTCCAGAAAGCCGATGTTGGTGGTCAAACCCCACGACCTCCACTCCTCAGGCCACCTCTGGGCGACCCATTTGGTCCCCAGGATGGCGCCAAAGCCCACGCTACCAGCAGCGTCTGTCCATAAACCCAACTCTGCTGATGCCGTGGGGGGGCCGGGCCACACTATCCTGCCATTAAAGTCCTCCAGGAATGCCATCCATATCCGCATATCCTGGTGAACCTCAGATGACAACCTAGTGCGGTGATGTTTCTCCCGCAATCCCTTCATGGCTTGGGCAATAGAGCGTGAGAAGGGGCGTGCCATTGGGATGACCTGCAATGCAAAGTTCAGTTGCCCCACCGTCTCCTGCAGTTGTTGTAAGGTAACCTTGTCTTTGAGTAGGCACTGACGCAGCGCAGCCCTAAACCTTGACACTTTGTCCTTGGGCAACCTGAAGCACCCCTCCACCGAGTCTATTTCAATGCTAAGGAATTCCAAACAGGTGGACGGGCCAACCGTCTTCCCTGGCGCCAGCGGGACCCCGAAAGCCCGCATGAGCACGTATTGGAATTAGGAAGCCCCAAGCGCGGGGCACAACCAGTGTGTGGGAGCGTCCAGGTGACAAGGGGGCCACCTGGGCGCTCCCCTCTCCTTTATTCCTGGGATCGCGGGGAGGGGGCAGCACGACCCCTCCCCCTGCCCCCCAGCCGCCCGCCCCTCTGACCCGGAAGACTGTACAATGCCTTCCGGGTCAGGGATCGGGCGCCAGCCAGCCGGTGGTGCGGCGCACACCCCTGCGTCATCATTGAACGCCGGGAGGACACGCCCCCACCACCGGGAGGCAAGGGGAGAGGGGATCGCCGCACCGCCATGCGGGCGGGGGGGGGCAGAGGGCCCCCCCCTTTTCATTATATCATTTATATCGCCACTCACAGAATATAAATACAGACATGTGAGCAGTATATAAAAACGATGTTTAGGCACCTGAGACAAACCACTACTCAATGATACCTATTACACCTATAGATAGGTTTGGGCAATTTACACTTAATCCATCTCACTGGCACACAGATGGTATATGACCAAACAACCACACCTCACTTCCCTTATAAACAAGAACGTCGAAACATTAAGTGGAACTTGTATGCTGATAATATATCATTAGTAAAAAGTATCAGTGAGCCACCAATGGGTACTTTTTACTGACCTAAATAGTGAATATACCATCCTGAAAAACATACAAATCACCAGATAGCTACATTTTAGATCCGGTATAAACATAAGTGCCTCCATACAATTTTAGGTCTCGGACTAGGCAGCGCATGCGCTGTCTCGTCAGAGAGATGCTGTATTCAGTATAGTGTGGAAAACTCCACCCACTTTCCAGCTATCCTTTTGATTGGCCGCAATTCTAAATACTGCATTTAGATTGGTTTTTGGGAACTTAATCCCGCCTCCTCCTGGCCTTGACATCATTTTCCTCCTTCCGAGGCTATCAACCCCTTCACTTCCACAATAGTTTGGTTTCCCAGCCTTTCCCTGTTCCCTCCCGTAGTCCTTAACTTCTTGGATCATTACCACCCCTCCACCCCCTCCCGTCTATGCTTTCTTTCACGCATGCACTTCTGTTGAAAATGCAAAAGGTCCCTCGTAAATACGAGTCCTATTGCATTTTCAGTGCTTGGTTGTCTTGTGATTGGTCCATGGATTCGCACTCTTTGTTGCATGCGTTTGATGCCATCATACGCATGCGGTGGCGTACCCCGCAGCTCCTGCACCAGCCCCTCAGCCACAGTTGCAAATGTATGACGTTACAACGCATACTTTTACAACGCATACCTTTACAATGCATTTTTTACAACGCAACATCCATTACAACGCATTCCATTACAATGCATGCCATTACAACGAATATTTAAAAACTACCTTTACAACGCATTCCATTACAACACATATTAACCTTTACAACGCATACCATTACATTGCATGTATGGTAAGTATTTGATAGTGTAGGGGTAAAAATTACTATTCTAACTCCAGGGGGATGCAATAGTAGGGTAACTGTTGGATAGTGTAGGGGTAAAAATTACTATTCTAACTCCGGGGGGTGCAACAGTAGGGTAAGTGTCGGATAGTGTAGGGGTAAAAATTACTATTCTAACTCCAGGGGGTGTAACAGTAGGGTAAGTGTTGGATAGTGTAAGGGTACTATGCGTTTTTATGTTATGCACTGTAATGGTACGCGTTGTAATGGCTGCGTTGTAATGACATGAGTTGTAATTGTATGCGTTGTAGTGTCATGCGTGGTAATGGTTGCGTTGTAATGGCTTGCTTTGTAAGGGATGTTGCATTGTAATGTATACGTTGTAATGGTAGTGCGTTTTAAAAGTTGCGTTGTAAAGGTTGTTTCCCACAGTCGCTGTATACCAGCGTGAGCCTGCCGCAGCTCTCCCTCGGCCACGGCCAACCTGCAGCACCAGCGGCCACGGCTCCACGTCGGATGGTGTAATCAGGCAAAACAGCGTCTAGGGCCGAGATGTCAGTGGGCCCGAACCACCCTGCAGAGCCTGCATGGGCCCGGAGTCTCAGCCCGGAAGTTTCACCGGCCTCCCACCTCACTGTCCCTGGCTGGCGTGATCACAGCGGCCCAGCGCCAGCACCTTCAGCTCCCGGCTGGCAGCCCTCTGTCCCCATCCACCCCTCCGGACCTGGCTCCCGATCGGAACTGCATGCTGTGCTGCCAGGAGCTGAAGGTGCTGGTGCTGGGGCGCTGCGATCACGCCGTCCCAGCTCACTATGATTCCAAACCCTATGCAAAAATATATGTTATTTTAGGTTGTTGCATAATATGACCGCTTGGAGCAGGTGCCTACCACAAAGAAACTGTACCGGAATCGGGTTTCACATCCATGTTGTTTTTCTTCTTATACGGATTGCTTTGTTCCTCAGTTTACTTTAATTCAAGACAGTTTGGCCCAAACTCATACATAACTGTCAGTGTTTTGTGACTAAGAACATGTACTTCAGGCGAGCGCCGATGTCTCTCTTGCCACTCCACAATTGCATTATCGGTGGTCACAGTATTCAATCCCGATGGCCCACTCAGCCTTTCATCCTTTTGAGGTCAATGATATGGGCTCCTTGGGTAACAATAAACAACTGTGTTTAGCGCTGATACCAGAAGGAGTGACGTGTGCTTTACAAATCTGCACTTTATGTTACCCATACTGCTCGATTCAGATTCAACTAACGATAGCTTTTAAAAATCAAAATGTTATTGTCAGCAGGCTCTATTCTGTCCCCAGCGCACGCGCAGCAAGTAGTTTGAGCCTTGATTGTAAACTGTAATTTTGAATTGTAAATGTATTTATATTGCGCTTACGATCACTTTTTTAGTGAGTAGCACGGTACCTTGTTTCACACACCCTACCCACACACCTATACACACACCCTACCCCCCACACACATAAATACACACATACACTCACACACATTCACCCACACACACCTCACTCCACCACACACACACAAACACACCCTACCCACACACACACATTTACTCACCCCACCACAGACAAACACACCCTAAAAACACACACACACACACACACCGGCGGCGCCAGCAGGTGATGCGATGGCAACATGAGAGGGTTCGTGTCGCGGCAGGTAAAACAGAGCATGTACTTGAAAACCCCAGGGCCCATGAAGAAATCCACAGAGTACTCAAAAGGGAATTTGTGCCGCTGTCTAGATTAGACTGTGTACTTGCCATGTCTGTATATTGAATTACCGTGGCCAGGTGGAATAAGTGTGCCTTAATGATAAGTATTTAGTCTACTAATTTATGGCACCAAAGGTTGGGACACAGGACACGGAGACCCATTGTAGGCACTGGTGGACACATCGAATTTAGAGAATATTGCCGATGCAGGAACAACATTGTGGAGACTGCGTCACCCAGTGCTTGCTAGCCCCCCCCCCCTTGTATAACTAACGTGACTGGTTTTGCTGGATGGTTATGTCCACACTGGGAGCAGGGCAAGACAGTTGGCTATAGCAAACTACTCACTGTGAGGGTGCACAGTATTGTTCTGACGAATTTTCTTGTTAAATGTATATTAATATATCTATAATAGCAACTACACCACTAAGTTCATTAACATGCCGAGACCAATTGGCATTGCCAATGCTTGTTTCTCCGAGCATTTAAATGTCAGGAACAAACTATATAAAAAAACACAAGCCCCATGATTCCCTGGGCTTTCAGTAGTTCCATACTGTCCGGACACACCAAAATAAACGCTCTCTTCGGTTTCTGACGTTCTCAGAGCCGAGAGTTGTGTGACCAATCAGGTGAACCGGAGGGGTAGGACCCTTGAGGAAGTAAGTAAAATACGAATTTGCGGTTGTATGGCCGAAGACAGATCGGTATGGCCAGTACACTGACCGGCCATTATTTAACGAGTGCAATGCAATTCCTTCCCCTGCACCTCTCTCCTGTTTGTTAACAATGTAAGAGTGTAACTACAGGGTTACCCCCTGCCGCGAACATTCGAGGCACAAGAGGCCCAATACCAACGGGTGAGTGGCTCACACTACGATAATGAGTGAGTTGCAGTATTATTATGACATCCACGGATGTACAATTGAAACAGGATACAGTTTTTAATGGGCTACATATCTTATGTGAGTGATGTAAATATGTTAAATATACTACATGGACTACAGATAATATGTGTGATAAGTCCGCTAAGTTGATAGAAAAATCCTCTGAGAGAAGCACACATGTTGTGTAATCACAACTGGAAAGGCGGGATTTTTCCTCTAGAACCAGAATATCATTATCTAGAATCCCGTCACATGTCGACTAGAGTTTTTTACCTGTCATAGAGTGTAGAAGGCAATCTATCTAAACAAGTAGTCAATACATTTCAATGCACTCCCATAGTTTCCCCAAAGAACCACTGACTAAGGACTAAGTTCAAAAATGTATTACAAAGCCAAAAACAATTGGATATACAAACACCTCAGCAAAAGATTCAGTAGATAGACAGGCACTAATACAAACATAATCCTACGGAAAAGTCTCAGTCGGCTTAGAAACAATACAAGAATCAGTTCCAAAATCATCAGGCTAACAAGAATTGCTATGACCTGTATTTTAGTAGGCATTGGAAAAAGGAATAAATCCAGGTTAATCTGTCCCTACACTATGCTAAGTGATATCCCTACTCAACAAGGTTCCCTCCTAACAAAAGGTGTCAGCCGTGGTGACTTCCAAAGAGGTACACTCACTTTCTTCAGACTTGGTCTAAAACCCGCTCCCTCATAGCAACTCTCTGCCTGATCAACCGCTTCCCTTCGCCCTCTCGCTCATCTGCTCTGACTTCTCCCCGGGGTGCTGTCCCTAATACAAAACCCCACAATACGGACGACACGCCCTAAGGTACGCCCCTCTCGAAGGTGTTGGGTTGTAGAAAGTTTCCATCATGGCACCGCTCCATCTTTGTCCGTTGAGACGTCCTTGGGTCCCAGACTCGTCTTCTCTTCAAGATGCTTCCCTACATTCCTCCATCCCCTTTTCTATCACTGACATTTTCCTTGGTTCACTTTCCTCTTCTTGGATTGACGCTGATGCAAATGTTCATATTGTTGATTTATTATTGGCTGTTGCGTTCCAGCAAATTACTGTTAATTGGAAAGACTCCAAGGGCATTACTTTTAAAGCTTGGTGGTTTAATGTATGTTATAACCACAGACTAGATACTGCATTTGTTTATCCCACTTCCCTGGCTCCGAAAAGGCTTGCATTATGGCTCCCCGTTACCCTCTACCTAGATGCATCTGCCAAGCGCTCCTTTCACCTATCCCCAGTTCAACAAGAAGTTTCGAAACCCCCTTGAATAACCTTTTGTTCCTTCTTATTCATTAATGATTATTTATCTGCATATTTGTGCATTGCCTCTAATGTTATGTAGTTTTAATGATTGTACTTTTTAAAGTTTTAGCCTCATTGTTATCTCCCTTTCTTTTTTCTCTTCCCTATCCTCCCTTTCCTTTTTATCCCTCCCCTCATTTTATTTCATCACACTTTTTATAATGCTCTCAGTTAATATTCATGCTATTCCTGTTGTTTTCTCTCTGTATATTATGTTGCCATTATTCAGTTATCTTAATAAATTATTCTTTGAACTAAAGATGCTTCCCTACATTCCCCAGTCACTCCTCCATGTCTGGGTCTACCATTCTAACACTCATACACAATGGGCCCTTCTTCTACAATCTATACTTGTCCGGCACCTGCAAAGGAACACGTGACTCGGCTCAACATTTCATAATGTTGCCATTTAACGTTAACTAAAAGCAGCTTTCTTAAAAACATTTCTATGGTTTATTGTCAAGCAAAGCATTTTCAATCGGCCTACTCGCTTTTCATGAACTAGGCCTCTGCACGTTTATGTGAATCACATTCTAACATGAGCCATAGTTTTCCGTTCTTTAGGCCTCCATTCTTAAAGCGAAATACATTCTCTAGCTTGAAACAATTCTATCACGTTAAAAGGGAATACAAATGAATTTATATACAGCAACTAATATAATATCAATCTACAAAGCATCTCTTAATTAGTGGAATCCTTCACTGCAAACGACATTTCTAGATTAATATGACCTAAGGCTTTTCAAAACTCTTTGCGTTACTCTAAACATTTTCTAACACATTAATTCTTAACCTACGTTACATTTAAACATGATTAATAAGTCCTCTATATATGTGGGTGCTGACTACTGGTGAATATGATGCACCCCTACAAACTTTTCTTTGGCTTAGCGCTCTCTCAGTTCCCCCCTTTGATGACCTGTGTCATCACCACCAACCCAACATCATTTCAGGACAGGGACTGAATCAAACTGAACTTGTTGCTACTTTCCCACGCTTAAGCATCTCCAACGCTCTCAAGCTCCGATATTGACTGTCCTGCAGTCTCTCCATTCCCTCATCGACCTGGCCAACCTATTTGACCTATACCATTTATACAGTCTCATCAAACCCCACAGTCCAATCACACATGCCACCACAATGATGAGGGGTTTCAACACGTATCCAAGGAAACTCCTTCCCAGATTGGCAAACCAGCTTCCAACATTTCCAAATCCTTTGACAACTGTCTCCCACACATTCTCTTGCGTCAAGTCCTCAAGTTCATAATGAACTGCAGTAATGTTACGTATATATTTCTTCAGATCCTTGGAGTTATCTGGAATATACATGCAACATTCCTGAACCTTCAAAAGTTTACAGACTCCGCCCTCTTTTGCTAGAAGGACGTCTAAGGCAAGACGGTTCTGTAAAACCATTGCCCATATCGATAACATCTCACCCTCAACCAACACTAGTGACTTAGCTGTATTCATTGACAGTTCATCCACCACAGTTGCCAACCGTCGTATCTTCACGTCATTCAAAATCACTCCCAACATGGGTATCGCTGCTCCAAACACATCTCCTATTATCGCACCAGCACTTTCTCCCCGCTTCACCCTCGTCAGGTGTCCACCCTCCAAGAGAGCAAAGTCCTCAGTATGATATATCTTGGGAAAAATAATCGCCAGATAACATGTCCCATACCACTTCTCCGGCAACCTCACATACGCATTTTTCCCACAGACAAAATACACAGTCGGAATCACTTGTACCACACTCTTCAGAAAATCCTTAGTGTAATACTTCAACGTGAAAGTGTGCTCACATGTTGTATGACCCACATACACATTTTCATAATACGTCTGCGGTCTGTGAAGGCACAACTTCCCTTTCTGTACCTCATCTAAAGCTATCGGACCATAGCTACCTCTCGTCTTGTGCAACTGTTTTTGCTTCTGGTATCTATCTTCCACTTGTTCTATGAACTTTTTCTCTACCTCCGATAATGAACATGTCAGATTGTGTCGGTGAGCATATGAAGTGTCTAACTCTTGTGTTGGAATGAAAAAATATCTAAGTCTATCCTCTGACTTATAATAATCTCACTTATTCAAGTGCTTATAAGCAGGGACTTCCGGAAGCACAGCATCATAATTCGAAAAGAAATACTCAAAATGGTTTCGCCCATAAAATATGCTAAGCAGCAAACTACATGAAATTCCATAAGTCAATGGAAGGTGATGGTATCTAATACCCTCGTCTACTGAAACCGGCAGTTGCATGCACACATAACAATCTTTCGCATCCATTGCATCAATGTATTCATACAACAACTTTGCATACGCATTTTGCCCAAAATTGCCTTTTGACAGATCTGCATGTAATCTACGACTTTCTTCTACTAGCAAAGCCTTTTCAGCTCCTATTTTGACCTCTTTCTGGCTAGGTGTGGTAGGTGTGGGCGTTCCCTTGACCTCCACTGCCTGCTCTTGTGGTGCTAAATAAGAAACTATAACTACTAAAAATATAAAGAGTATCACTCCACCTATAAGTGTGCCTACAATGCACTTAGGTCTACGAGTCGGGTTCCCAGCCTCCATGGTCTCAGAACAGTGTGGTTCGTTTTAGCAGCAACACAAAGTCTCTTTCTTGGCTTTTGAGAGTTCTCGAACCACACCTGAAAGTAGGAATCCCCTTTCAATTCTTCATTTTTTTCACTTCGGACAACCCTAATCCTTCTCCGTCCTCGAAGGGAAGCCCCTAAATTTCTTCTTCTTCCACTCGGCGCTAGGTAATTCAACAGCTATTTACAAAGTCTTTAATAATCAATAATGATATTCGCTCCAACTGCACATAGCACATAATCCAAAAGTTCCATGCGAAGCACAACCGCATCATAAGCCGGTATTTCAGGACCAAACGTAGGGAAAATCAGTCTATCCAGGATTAAATCACGTATCTTGCTTAGGTAAGGGGGATTAGGAATGGTGAGAGTCAGCTTGCCTTCTATTTCCAGTCCACGTACCAACAGTATCACTTCCAGCTTAACGTTTGGGATCGTACTGGTCACAGTCACTGACCTCACCCTCCCGGACCTCAATACACCTGGCATTTGTCAAAGGATAGGTCCACTCAGGAGTGGCGTATCTTCTGCAAGGTACTCTCACCCTCCTCGATCTTCTCGGACCTTTTTGCTCTGACTCCTGCTTTCCCTCCGTCGGGTCTGATTCTTCAGATACAGGTGCAAGATCCCTTTCAGGGGCCAATCTCACGTTCAGTAGCCTTCGCCCCTCAGGCCAGCTAGCCTCTGTGGTACTCACTCCTCTGCTTCTCGTTTGCACACCTTGCTCATCACAGTTTTCAGCTTGTTCCAGACTCAGATCGCCTTCACAGCAACTTCCCCACTCGGAGGCAGTTTCAGTGTCGCTGTCGTCGTGATTTCCTTCAGCTTGGTCAAATGAGCCACCAGCTACTTCAGACACCCCCCTAGCTTGGCTTGTCCCCTCTAGTGGATCCTCCTCCACAGCTGGATTTTCGTCAACGAGAGGAGCTGGTTCTTCCAGGGGTGCTGGAACTCTTCGGGTGTGAGAAGCATGGATCCAGTTCGGCAATCCACCACACTTCACAGCAGTGGTCGTCACCAAGATAACTTGGAATGGTCCTCTCAAGCGTACATCTAGGCAGCTCATCCTCACGTGCTTCCTCACCAAGACCCAGTCACCTGGACACAGATCGTGACAAAGGTCTTTAGAGGTCGGAATTTCAGCCTTCTGCACCTGAAGAGACACAGAATGGATGACATCAGACAGTCCTTTGCAATAGTCAAGAATCAGATCATCTGTGATATTTATCAAGGCCGCTGAAGGGACAGATGGCAGTCTCATAGCCCTCCCCATCAACACCTCGTGGGGTGAGAGTCCTGTCCTCCTGTCTGGTGTACTACGTAGGCTCATTAACACCAACGGCAATGCATCTGGCCATTTCAGGGACGTGGAAGAGCATACTTTCGCCATTCGGGCCTTGAGAGTTCCATTTATTTGCTCCACTATGCCAGAAGCCTCTGGTCGATAGCTACAATGCAGTCTCTGGTCAATGTTCAGTGCAGAGCAGAGCATTTTCACAACTTCACTATTAAAATGCTTTCCTCTGTCCGATTTCAAAGAGGTCGGGACCCCGAATCGTGGCACTAACTCCATCAACAATAATTTTGCTACTGTGAGTGTATCGCACCTACGAGTTGGGTATGCCTCAACCCACCTGGAAAACACACACACAATCACCAAGTCATATCTGAGGCGATTACACCTCGGCATTTCAATGAAATCCAGTTGCATCCTGTTAAAAGGTCCACCAGACCTTCCAATGTTGCTCAAAGTGACTGGAGTTCTTTTTCCAACATTCATTTGTTGACATGTAACTCACCTCTGACACACTGCTTCCGCAGCTGTTCGAAACTTGGGATTATACCAGGTCTGCCTGAACACTCGCATCATTGCATCTCTTCCCAGATGTACAGGACCATGTATCTGTCGTGCCATCGGACTCACCAGCTCATTCGGCAACACCGCTCTCCCATCAGCGGAAATCCATAAGTCCAACTCTCCTCTGACACAACCAGCAGTCGCCCACACTCTTTTCTCGTACTCTGATGCTTGTTCCTGCATTTTCCTCAATTCATCCCAGGTATCAGCCACTTCAAGAATCATGTTTAACTCGGTCCCTCCCTGTGTCCCTTCGATGACTTGGTCAGTGAATGAGTATCCCTGTTCGGCACAGTAGCGTGCAACTTCATCTGCGTACCGATTTCCCAGGGACACGAAATCAGTGCCTTTGCTATGTGCTGTGCATTTTACCACCGCTATCTCTACTGGACCCTGCAAAGCCTCCAGCAGTAGCCTGACAAATTCTCCATTCCGGATAGGGGAACCTGACGATGTCATGTAACCCCTTTGAGACCACAACTGACCGAAGTCATGAACCACCCCGAACCCATATTGGCTGTCAGTATATATGGTGATCCGAATCTTGTCTGCTGCCAAACAGGCGCGTGTCAACGCAATTATCTCAGCCACCTGAGCGGAGTGTACTCCTTCCAGGCAAGCTGCTTCGACTATCCCATGGATGGTACAGACATCAAAAGCTGCTCTCAACTGACCAACATTGTCTCTTACACATGAGCCATCAACAAAGTAAATTTCATCAGGGTCCACCAATGGCTCATCAACAATGTCCGGTCTGGGTTTGGTGCATAGTTCAGTTACTTCAAGGCAATCGTCTTCACAATCCTCATCTAAGGCATTTGGCAATGGCATTAACGTAGCAGGATTCAAAACCGAGCACCTCTTAAGGGTCACATTCTCCGCGGCAAGTATAACTTGCTCGTAGCGTGTGAGCCTATTGTTGGTCAAGTGCTGCGTTTTGGTCCTGGTCATCAACAGTTCCACTGAATGTGGAACATGTACCATCAGTGGATGTCCCATCACAATGCTTTCACACCTCTCAATGCTGACACCTGTTGCAGCAACGGATTTGAGACATCCGGGCAACGCTGCGGCTACTGGATCTAAGGTAGCCGAGAAATAAGCAACTGGTCTACGGGCACCTCCATGATCTTGTGTTAAGACTGCCAAAGCACAACCCTCCCGTTCACAACAGAATAATGAAAACAATTTGTTGTAATCAGGCATCCCCAGAGCCGGAGCACGACACAATTCCTCTCGCAACTCAAGAAAAGCCATCATGCAGTCTGTGTCCCATGGTACCAGATCACTTACGTCCTTGTGCGTCAGTTTCTGTGACGTAAATAATTAATTTACTCTCTTAATTTCTATGCAAGTAAGTACTTAATCAATAATAACTCAATCGGAATGAAAAAAGACAGAGTCCGTGGTGTTAGAGTTTCTAAGGGTTTTATTCCTCATAAAGGAATCAGGATATCATGTTCTGACCACCACAGGGGTGTCAGAAGGGATAGAGCGCTCTCGTTTATTGACAATACATAGCTTATATACTTGATTTATACCATAAGAATCAATGTAAGAGGCGTAACAGCTGAGAGAAGACAAGATAACATTATACACGTGATACTAATACATCATCAAGAGGCGTAAACTAGGCGTGAACCAGAGGTGTGTGCTAGAAACGTCACTGATAAGTGACGCAAGTGGGTGGCACCAAGGGGTGGTGCTAACAGAATGTTGCAATGTCAGCAGAAATCGGAAGCTTGGATGCGCGCGCGTGTCATTGACGGGGTGCAGGGGACTTGACATTTACACTGACGGAAAGAGACAGAAGTCTGGCATGTCAGATCAACTTGTACTTCTATCATATCTGATATCTGATGTTTAGGAACTATACTATCTGGGCGGAAAGGTCTCTAGGGCAGAAGCTATTCTATGCTAACTGTGGATGCGTGTATAAGCGCCTAAGTGTCTACATGTGAAGCGTGGGGCACGGGGCCTTCCATGGAAGCATGGCAACAGAGGCTATGAATTACTTGTATTAAGACAGGTCGGCCTTTTGGCTCTGCAGCTGGGGAGGATGTTTACAGGATCTAGTAGGCAGGAATGTATTCTCGGGGAGCGGAACAGATAACTCGAAGGTTATAGTCAGTCTTGGCAGAAAGCAGGCTTGAGCTGAGCACGAGGGGCCGCGCTGAAAGTAGGACAGAGTTCACGGGTACAGAGGTAGCCTGGGCAGAGTCAGGAGCCACAAAAGAGGTTCAAATGGCAGGAATTCAGGGCCTACTCTTGCTAGAGCAGGAATACATGAAAAGTGTACTACAAAGAGACGGTGGCATAGCATACTTAGGAACGGACTACATAATCCATTCATGGTGGATCTGAAAGAGGACAAGTTAACGGTGGACGCAAATGTATTTGCGTCTTCATAGCTGGCACAGGAGGGAAGTTACATGCACTTTAAGCTGGTACATGGAGTCGGTGGGGTACGCGCTAGGGAACACAACATGGCCAAAATTTAATTTTCCTCATCTGCAAGGGTTTTGCCTTCAGGGAAAAATTGGCAATCCACTGGAGACAGTAGCCAACCATCCCCAAAAACATTCTAACCTCTCTCTGGGTTGTGGGAACCATCATCTTCATTATTGCCTCTATCCTGTCTGGAGTAAGCATGAGCGAATTTTGCGGATCTCGCGTTCGCGAATTTGCGGATTTTTGAACTCGCAATCCGCAAAATCCGCGAATTCTTGCGAATTTGCGGATTTTTTTTTTTTTTTGTGTTCGCAAGGATTTCTGCCAGTTCGCGAGGGTTTCGTACCAGTTCGCAATTGCGAACTTACATTTCGTCGCGCAACGGTCGCGAATTATGTTGTTTCTACGTCTGGTTCATCATCACAGGTTCCCAGCACCCTCTGTTTCACCACTGCAACCCTCTGTTACATCAATGCCACCCTCTGGTTCATCATTACTGTAGATTATGGGGGGGAAAAGCAAGCACACCATCCCTGCTTCAACTCAGATGAATTAATTTGGGGTTAGTTTATTAATGTGTCACTGTTTTAAAATTCCAGTCTGGCACCTGCTTCCTTATCTGTAATTTTGCTTTCTGTTGCAGTGCATTTTTTTTCCCCAGGACCTTCTTTGTGGCCTACTTGTAGCTATTGTATGAGCCTGCTGTGAGGGTCAGAGCAGGGTCATACAATTGTTGCAACTAGCAACTGAATTCTGGAGGGGCCCCAGTCAGGAAGCACTACCGGGAATTGTTACTAATGATGAGTTTGAACTCTTGCCCCTGCCGAGTGCTTTCACTTTTGAAAAACTCGTTTTTCTGCAATTTCGCGGGGTTCGCGGGGTGCGAACACGCGCAAGATCGGATTCGGAAGCCGCAAATTCGTGCGAATATGCAATTTGTTTTTTTTGCAGCGTGTTAGTTGGCAAGGTTTTGTGCGTTTTTGCGAGCCGCTCGTAGCGCAAGACGCGAAGTTACCCTCGCGGTCGTGCAAGGGCGCAGCCATCTTGTTTGCCTGACGTATTTCCGTTTCCGGGCGCGAAGTGTAATCTCGCAAAGTCCGCGGTTTGCCAGTACAGTCTCGCGCGTGTTCGCAAGGAAAATCTCGCGCGAACTTACCCGCGCGGTCGTGAACGGGCGCGGCCATCTTGTTTCTCATTCATTGCTATGGTTCTGGGCATGGTCTTTGTATCCTCTGTCAATCTCTGCCATCCTTTGCTTGTTTGAAGTTTTTTTTTATCTATTTTACTTATTATCTATCCCTCTATTTTTCTAGCCCTATATTTTTGTGTTTACTGCTACTTTTGGTTAATTTTAAACTACTTTTGTAAACTCTTTTCTTTTCTTCTCTTCCCTATTCTATTTTCTTTATTCCTTTCCGCCCAGACCATGGTGAAGGGAGCCGGGAAGCATCCCGAGAAGGGGAAGGGTCCCGCACCCCGTGTCCGGCTCCCGTGCGGGCGTTTGAGGGGGGAGCTAGTGATGCCACGGGAGATCTTTACCCCGGAGGAGGTGGGCCAGCTCATTTTTTATGTTCAGCGCCGCCTCCCCAGGACCATCATGGGAGGCGGCAAGATCAGTGCCGGGTACGGGGCCCGGGAGCGCCGGAAGCGGTGGGAGAAGGTGTGCCAGGCCATTTACCACCACTCTCGGGTCTGGCGCACCTACAACCAGGCCACCCACCGCTGGACGGATGTCCTGACCCGTGAGCGAGATCTGCTCGACCTCCTTGGCCTTGAGATCCCCGGGCTTGGTGAGTAGTAGTAGCTATGTCTTTACTACTATGTTTTCTCCTGCTGTGTTATTATATTGCAAATTTTTGTTTTTTTTACAAGAGCAATAATGCTGCTCATTACATTGTAGGTACATTTTATTTCAAAATCTTCTGTGCATTTCAGGTACACTGCTCTCCTTCTCAGTAGTGTTGCTACTATGCTTATTTGTTTTAGATTTTGTGTTCATTTCATTGGCCTGTGAAATTATGTATGAGTGTAGTTGAAAGAACTGCGCAATGCTACACACTAAGGTTCAGATTTTTAATTACCGGCGCATCCCTGCAAAGTTGCAGGGATGCGCCAGTAATTGTGCGTCACGCCACCATCACCCATGGTGCGCCGTATTACAATGCGGCGCGCCATGGGCCCAAAACGTCACCAAAGCGTTACGCATCTGTGCCGTAAAGGTGGCGCATTGCTGGAGTTGCGTCGCAACGATGGTGCAGCTCCATCAATTCTCTGGGGTGCCCTATCTCCCCAATGCTGCGTCAAGCCGTACGTCTGCTTCAAGCAGGCGCAGGGTTTGAGTCACGCATCATTGTCCTCAAAGTGACTGATTGAAATCTTGTAGATTTCCCTCAGCCACTTTTAGGATGCGTTCCTGCGCAGGAACGCCCTCCCTTGCGCCGGAACACCCCTATTGGCGCAGGGCTTTACAACGTGATGCATCTCCCAGATGCGTCACGTTGTTAATATACGCCGCACCATTGCGCCTCTTATGTGCTGTCGCTGCGTCACAAAAGTCACGCAACAATGGAGCAAAAGAGCCGCAAGGGCCTTATAAATCAGCCCCTACAGACTCAAGTCCAGTCCTTCCTTTGTACACATGGCGATAAGAAGAAATAGTGGTGGTGGATTAATAGTTTGAGTATTTTAATGACTGGTGAATGTAGTAGGAAACTTTAGTGTTGTCGCTGATCTTCAATCACAATGGACTTTGGCTGTCACTTTGCGTGCTGCGGACTGCTGCCTGCCAATCCTAGGCAAACCTTTTTAGTACTTTGTTTAGTGAGTTACATAGGGTAGTTTCCAATTCGACGGTCCGCAAATCAAGCAATACTAAAGTAATGACGTAGTCGACCACATGAGATTGGTCAATAATATATCCCGTGGAGTCGTTCCCTATTTGCTATTTCGCAAAAATATTTTGTTACTTTGTTAGTTCTTTTTTAAATGTTTGATTTGGTTGAGAAATAAATATCATCCATGTTTTCTGTTTTTCTTTCTTTCATGTTGTACATCAGCTTCCCCCAGGGGCAAGAGGAGGACACAGGAGGAGGAGGAGGAGGGTGCTGTTGTCGATGCAGGCCAGGACCGGGCAGTCGAGGGCTCCTTTGCTGGCCCCAGTAAGTTTTAATTTTAATATAGA
Organism: Lissotriton vulgaris; assembly: GCF_964263255.1. Classification (NCBI taxonomy): domain Eukaryota; kingdom Metazoa; phylum Chordata; class Amphibia; order Caudata; family Salamandridae; genus Lissotriton; species Lissotriton vulgaris. The sequence continues at coordinate 22,901 of NW_028243066.1, read as the reverse complement.
GTACTTATTTTTTCCTAGCGTTCCTCATTCGATTTTTTCTAAATCGTCTTTGATCTTCTTGTAGACAGGATCTAAATTCTTATCCCTATGATTCCGTGTGGTATTACTAGATTATTCTTATTAGTCTGTCTGTGTAGCTAACTAAGATTGCACATTTGGCATTTCCATTGGACTCCCATTCTAGTCAGCAATAGCTCTATGCACTGAGTGTAGTCCTCTGGGATTGTCCATATTGTCTTTTCAAGTATTCTAAATGTTTATGCTTTGACCATTGCCAACAATAAAAAGGTGAATGACCACCACCAAGAAATAATAAGATACTACTTTACTTTTGGTTTGGATAGGACAATCCATTCTACTACTGTTGCAGGGACAAATCTGCACAAACAGAACTATGGACACTAAATAATGCATCGCTTAGCTTATCAATTATAATAGGTGCTGTAACTGTTAGACTTTCCACATACCTCAGTGATAACAGACTTTGTAGTTGAACCCCGGCCCCAATCTCCTTACTGACTAGATAGTGTGGCAGAGTCATTTAGCTCCCAAAGTCACCGATGGCAGAGGCACGGACTCATGCTTGCAAAAATTCGAAAACCTTTAGCTCATCCACTCTAGTCTGGAGGACCAAAAACCACAGACTCTATTTAAGTTTAAAAGCTTTATTAAAAGTAAACACATTTATTAAATTCAAGTTTGTCATAAAAGTGAACGTGTAACTGAAAATGGAAAAGTGCTTAGTGCTGACGATTAATTGGACACATTTCTTGTGGTCGAGCCGAGCTCTCACCTGGTTTGAACTTGATCCTGCTCGTGTTCTTAGAAGTCAAGGTTCTGTCTGTTAGGAGAAAAAGTGGTGCGTGTTAAAAAGTAAAAAGCAAACATTCATCAGTTGTGCCAAAAAGTGCAGCAAGACAACAGCCTTCCCTGGAAAAAGGGACCTTTTTACTCTAGAGTAGACAGTCAAAAATTATTAAATTGTACACTTTTTTTCACATTTCTTTCTTCCTCCTAGACCAAATATTATATAGTAGTGAGTGGTGTATTCTAACATTATTAAATGTACTTTGTAGGTGGAACATCTGGAGACGGGGCCAGCGCGGAGGTGGTGGCATTGGACGAGGAGGACAACTCTGGGGAGGAGGCGGTGCAAGTGCCGGAAAAGGACATGCCTGTGAGGGTTCACACGGTGGTGGCGGGCAGAGGTAAGCTATACATTCCTTAGTCATTGAGATTGAAGACTGCAGAGTGTGCTTTCTGCACGGGTGTATTATAAAAAAAGCAGGTAGTAGCCTCCTCTAAATGTACTTCGACTTAGCTGTGAAGTTTTTGGCGAGAAGAATCCCAATCAGATCTGAGGTGAACTTGATGGATGGGATGAACGAAAAGCGAAAGAAGGGTGTAAGTAAGTGTGGAAGCACGAGAAATGTAATGATGACTGGCAAAGAAGAATGATATGTGTTTGCTTGGTCCCCGAGGTGGCTGGGAAGGTAAGAAAATGGTATGGTGCATGGCTGGGTGAATGATGAAGCAAGGATGGGTGGAAGGAGAACAGCCTGGGTGGGTGAGACAGAAACTGTATGTGTGCAATATACTTTGAATGGATGGATGCCTGGATCATTCATGGTACTATCTGACTCTTAGATAGCATATGTGAATCTAGAGAGAGTAGACGGTCACTGGATGAACTAAGTGTTACTTTGAAGAGCATGTAACACCGCACCCGCACGTCCGTTCCAGTGTAGGAAAGGCAAGGAAAAGAAGTTGTAACGTTGTCCAAAGACTACCATGAATAGTAGCAGTAGTTTGTATTGCAACTGCAAGCACAGCATATATCCAGTTATTACGGTGGGCACTCCCTACCTCCCTTAATAACTTTAGTTTAGTAGTAGTACGTCATTCATGTGTGGGGGTATCACTGTTCACTCAATAATAAGCAAAGCACCTAAAGTCATCCCATATGTCATCAAATACATCCCATGTGAAGTGATAGATAATCAGATAATTTAGCTTCTTCATTTTCCTTTTCTAATACTCATTTGCACTGTAGGGTGAAAGCTAAATTAATTAAGCAGTAGCCCTTTTAACAGAGTATTCTCAGTGCCACCCGTAATAGAAAAGTAAGAGCTTCACCACCTGCATGTACTGGACCGGTACAGTAACGCAAGTCTGTCTCACTCACCATGGTGTGCGTCTGTTTTTCTCGGGTGCAAGTTCACTGCGCTGGCATTATGCCGGCTTGCATAAGATAACGTACCAATTGTCCTAAACAAGAGAGAAGAAGAAGAATAAGAGTGGTGTACTGTCATAGTCGACTGTAATAGAAGTCCATAGTGCTCGTAGAATTTGTTCCTTAAACTCCCACTAATGTTAGAGCAAGGATGAAGAAGTCGGAGGTTACATAGATACTGTCCTCAATAGTTATGCACTGTGCTTTCAATTTGCTACTTGTACTGTGACAACTTTCTGCTCAATCATTTTGTGTTAATCTTAAGGAGCATTGGTTACAGACTATGTCTTTCTTTTTTCATGTAGTTGCTCCTTCCAAATCCAAGACACCATCAAGGAGGAAGGAGCAGGCTCGAATGGCCCGGCAACGGAGGCTGGATGCCACTGTTGCTGAATATCGGCGGCTGGTGGCCCTGGAGGAGGAGGAGACGCAGTCTGGAACAACAACAACGTCCACTGGGACAGCTGCCTCCTCCTCCGTGCGGGCTGCCAGCCAGCGCAGTGCTCCAGCGGTACGGAGCCGGGCTACCAAAGCCAAACGCCACCGCCCAGCAGCAAAGAAAGCAGCTGCCCCTCACAGGAATTGCAAGGCACACCGGCGCCGCTTATCCCTCAGACTGTCCTACCTGGAGCAGGAGGTCCATAATTATAAGAACGTGGTGGAGGGCCTCCGCTTCGAACTTGCCACCCTCCGCAAGGAGCATGATGCCCTGGCTGCTAATTCCAACAGCACCCTGCCATAGTGTCCCTTGCCCCTTTTTTAGAGACTTTTGGGGGGTGGGAATTGGGAGTTGTGATTTTTGGGGACTTTTGAAGGACAATCGTTGGGGTTAGGGAGGGTCTTGCGGGAGATTCTTTTGTTAGGGCTATAAAAATATACTTTTTGAAACTTTATCTGACCATACCTGTTTTTTACTGCTTTTGAGTCTGGTGGGTGGGGGTTTAACATAACAGTAAGTTTGTTTTCCTGAATAGTCCTAGGACTTTAGTAGTACTACCGTCAATCAAATCTCTCGTCTCTCCTAATACTCCATTATACTACCTCCAACCAAACGCCTATCTTACCTGTAATTTCTGTTTGCAAGTAGGGCTAGGCCCAGGGCTGGCTCCACGGGAAACAGCAAATAAGGTTGGCAATCCTGGGCGGATAAAATTTCCTCATAGCGGTGGTACTAGTGGTGTGACACAGTGGCAGTTGCTTGCCTATGAAAAAAAGAAAATGAAATCTGGTTTGTGCTCCTGAGCAATACAAAGGTACAATACAGAATATAGCAGGTGACAGAAGTACACTAGAACAGTGCCACGTTGTAGCCTAACAAATGTTAAAGTATAACTAATTCGGTTGAAGTTCTTTGACATTAGCCATGGGTCTTTGTCAAGCAGAGTAAGAATATATCATCGGATTTCTTCACCAGCCTGTTGCTATCACCTTATCCTCCCCAGCAAGTGTGTGGATTTATTGCTGTAATTTAGTCACACATCAATCAAAACCACACAGCCCGGGGGAAGAGGGTTAGGGTTTGAAAAATGGATGGGTACGGGGGTTTTTGGGAAAGGTTTTGGGAGACAAGAAAAAGTAGCACAGCATGGACGAACAATTGTGAACATAAACAAATCTTTGGGTACAAACCTATCCATCAATCTTTGAAAGTGCATACACTACTGTAACTGCATGCATGTCAGTTAAAAGTAATTAGTACTTTCGACAACTGTGGAAGAAAGAATGCGACAGTACAGGGCGTGGGTGGAAATATTGATAACTATATTCAACATAAGGTCTCTGTAGCCAGATACCTGAGAGCCTTGCTGGTCACTATAAATCCATTCACAACAACACTCAATGGGGTTGGTCTGGAAGGTGTCAGGTTTACTCCCCGTGATCCAGTCGATGCAAATATGGTTCCACTTCCAAATGTCACCAACACCCAGAAGTGTAAACACAGGGTGTTCGAGGCATTAGGCGGGGGAGAAAAATAACAAACTAAAATAAAAAATGTGGGATGGGTAAAGGTAGGGTCAGCAGGGAAAGGATACCTGTAACAGAAGACAAGACAGGCATCAGTGAAGTGCTGTCCTAACATACAAGGGTACTCTCATATAGTCTCACTAAATAGTCTGCAAGTCTCCCGCCTACTCATGGGAAATGTAGTTTCATAGTACGGTAGGCGCTTAGGGGCTGCGTAACCTGACAGAAGGTATAGTAGATAGAAAAGGAGAAATTGCTTTTTTTCTAGGTGTCCCCTCACTCACCAGGGTTGCCCCTTGGTGACATGCTTCATCATTGGGGCCATCCCAGTCCTCTACGGCCTGGGGCGTGCTGCGACTTGCGAATTACGTAGGAGCACTTACAAATGACTATGTGTGGTGCAGATGTGATAGTGGAGTGGACTAAGTGATGTGTTAAGGGATCAATGTAGAAGCAGAGAGAGAGCCAAGAAATGCAGTCACAGTCAGAGAAAAAGGCAAGGGATACTGTATCTATGTGGTTGTAGTGGTCCTGTTGGAAGTGGTAAGTAAGTTGCCCGCAGAAAAAAAATCCTCCTATTAGCGGCACTCCTCCATTGCAGCCGACGCTTCGTCCATCGATGTTGGTCACCAGAAGACACCCTGTCCACTGCCTGCCTGATGCTGAATTGTGGCTCGCTACTGTGAAGCCTGACTCCATCCTTTTTTCCCCATTGCAGAGACTGAAACCCGGCCTGTAATTATTCAACGAAAAACAGGAAGTGATATAATATTACAACACCACTGATAAATAAATATAAGGCATGTAGGCTGTGGAGTGCAAAAAGTCACAATTTGTTTTTCCTAGTAGACAGTACAATGTTTTTGAAAGTGCGTACTCTGAGTCACCTTTTGAAGGATGTATGGGCAAATTAATGTATCGGATCTTGCCCCTCAAGCTAGGTGTACTGTAAACTGTGTTTTAGAACAAAATTAGATCTTCCTAGCAGTGCTCCCACCCAGACCCTTACTAAAGCCAGTCGCAAAAATGTAGAAGACCCCCAATCAAATCTCAAAAAACGAGGCCTAGCAGAAAACTGGTGACAAAACTTACTTTGAAAGTAAAAGTAGGCCGAAGTACCCTAATTACCCATTACCCACCGTGGATTGCATTCAAACCACTTGCAAGCAACCAAGCAAAAGTAGCCATAGCCAGCATCGCTCCAAGACTCGAAATCCCCCCCACTCAAACACATGCAATAGAAATACTGCTAACCCTAACGAACCCTAAGTTAAGAATAGTGGCAAAGGCTTTCTTTAACTATGCCAAATCCCCCCTTTCCCACCATGGATTTTCTTCAAATGACTTGCAACCAAAATTACACATTCTCACGAGTGCTCTAAGACCCCAGAACTCAGTTTGAAAAATCTAGAACACCCCGAAACACATGCAATCCTGCTGCTAGGGCTAACCCTAACGAACCCTAAGTTACAAAAAGTGCCAAAACTAAAGGCTTTTCCGCGCGGATTTTGTCCCAACCACTTCTACCCGGTATTAGACCTTCCCAGGAATGCCCCAAGACCCGGCAACCCACCCGCCAAGAAGCGTAACACCCCCAAACAGGCCAAAAGCAAAATCTCATACTTGCAATATTTCTGGGCCTTCGGTCCAAACGCGCTGCGTAGCTAGGCCATAAGTCGGGGTTGGCACGACGTATTTCCTGAAAAGCAAATGCAATCAAGATTAGAGTGTCCCAGCAGTGCTCCCAGACCACGAAACTCACCCGCAAACAGACGGAACCCCCCCTAAGAGCACCTCAAAGGCAAGCAAGTCATCAAAAACACAAAAAAAATTCCGCCTGGGATTTGGTCCAAAACACTTTTATCCGGTATTAGAGCTTCCCAGCAATGGCCCCAGAGCCGTCAACCCAGGAGAAAACGAGTAGAAGACCCCCAAACAGCCAAAGAGCAAAAGAACAAAAATGGGGACTTAGTCACTTTTTCACAAATTTCCCAAATCACTCCGCGCGCGCTCTGCAGCTAGGCCCTAAGTCCCCTCAGCCACCATGGATTTGCTTCAAACCTCTTGCAAAGTAAAGTATATATAGCCAGCAGTGCTCCCACACCACGAAACTCACCCGCAAACACCAGGAAGCCCCCCAAACAGGCCCCCGAAAACGCTACATAGAGCAAAATGTCAGAAATAGCCCAAAAAAAAATCGGCCTGGATTTTGTCCCAACCACTTCTACCCGGTATTAGACCTTCCCAGGAATGCCCCAAGACCCGGCAACCCACCCGCCAAGAAGCATAACACCCCCAAACAGGCCAAAAGCAAAATCTCATACTTGCAATATTTCTGGGCCTTCGGTCCAAACGCGCTGCGTAGCTAGGCCATAAGTCGGGGTTGGCACGACGGATTTCCTGAAAAGCAAATGCAATCAAGATTAGAGTGTCCCAGCAGTGCTCCCAGACCACGAAACTCACCCGCAAACACCAGGAAGCCCCCCAAACAGGCCCCCGAAAACGCTACATAGAGCAAAATGTCTGAAATAGCCCAAAAAAAATCGGCCTGGATTTTGTCCCAACCACTTCTACCCGGTATTAGACCTTCCCAGGAATGCCCCAAGACCCGGCAACCCACCCGCCAAGAAGCATAACACCCCCAAACAGGCCAAAAGCAAAATCTCATACTTGCAATATTTCTGGGCCTTCGGTCCAAACGCGCTGCGTAGCTAGGCCATAAGTCGGGGTTGGCACGACGGATTTCCTGAAAAGCAAATGCAATCAAGATTAGAGTGTCCCAGCAGTGCTCCCAGACCACGAAACTCACCCGCAAACAGACGGAACCCCCCCTAAGAGCACCTCAAAGGCAAGCAAGTCATCAAAAACACAAAAAAAATTCCGCCTGGGATTTGGTCCAAAACACTTTTATCCGGTATTAGAGCTTCCCAGCAATGGCCCCAGAGCCGTCAACCCAGGAGAAAACGAGTAGAAGACCCCCAAACAGCCAAAGAGCAAAAGTACAAAAATGGGGACTTAGTCACTTTTTCACAAATTTCCCAAATCACTCCGCGCGCGCTCTGCAGCTAGGCCCTAAGTCCCCTCAGCCACCATGGATTTGCTTCAAACCTCTTGCAAAGTAAAGTATATATAGCCAGCAGTGCTCCCACACCACGAAACTCACCCGCAAACACCAGGAAGCCCCCCAAACAGGCCCCCGAAAACGCTACATAGAGCAAAATGTCAGAAATAGCCCAAAAAAAAATCGGCCTGGATTTTGTCCCAACCACTTCTACCCGGTATTAGACCTTCCCAGGAATGCCCCAAGACCCGGCAACCCACCCGCCAAGAAGCATAACACCCCCAAACAGGCCAAAAGCAAAATCTCATACTTGCAATATTTCTGGGCCTTCGGTCCAAACGCGCTGCGTAGCTAGGCCATAAGTCGGGGTTGGCACGACGGATTTCCTGAAAAGCAAATGCAATCAAGATTAGAGTGTCCCAGCAGTGCTCCCAGACCACGAAACTCACCCAGAAACACCAGGAAGCCCCCCAAACAGGCCCCCGAAAACGCTACATAGAGCAAAATGTCAGAAATAGCCCAAAAAAAAATCGGCCTGGATTTTGTCCCAACCACTTCTACCCGGTATTAGACCTTCCCAGGAATGCCCCAAGACCCGGCAACCCACCCGCCAAGAAGTATAACACCCCCAAACAGGCCAAAAGCAAACTCTCATACTTGCAATATTTCTGGGCCTTCGGTCCAAACGCGCTGCGTAGCTGGGCCATAAGTCGGGGTTGGCACGACGGATTTCCTGAAAAGCAAATGCAATCAAGATTAGAGTGTCCCAGCAGTGCTCCCAGACCACGAAACTCACCCGCAAACACCAGGAAGCCCCCCAAACAGGCCCCCGAAAACGCTACATAGAGCAAAATGTCAGAAATAGCCCAAAAAAAAATCGGCCTGGATTTAGTCCCAACCACTTCTACCCGGTATTAGACCTTCCCAGGAATGCCCCAAGACCCGGCAACCCACCCGCCAAGAAGCATAACACCCCCAAACAGGCCAAAAGCAAAATCTCATACTTGCAATATTTCTGGGCCTTCGGTCCAAACGCGCTGCGTAGCTAGGCCATAAGTCGGGGTTGGCACGACGGATTTCCTGAAAAGCAAATGCAATCAAGATTAGAGTGTCCCAGCAGTGCTCCCAGACCACGAAACTCACCCGCAAACACCAGGAAGCCCCCCAAACAGGCCCCCGAAAACGCTACATAGAGCAAAATGTCAGAAATAGCCCAAAAAAAAATCGGCCTGGATTTAGTCCCAACCACTTCTACCCGGTATTAGACCTTCCCAGGAATGCCCCAAGACCCGGCAACCCACCCGCCAAGAAGTATAACACCCCCAAACAGGCCAAAAGCAAACTCTCATACTTGCAATATTTCTGGGCCTTCGGTCCAAACGCGCTGCGTAGCTGGGCCATAAGTCGGGGTTGGCACGACGGATTTCCTGAAAAGCAAATGCAATCAAGATTAGAGTGTCCCAGCAATGCTCTCAGACCATGAAACTCACCCACAAACAGACGGAACCCCCCCTAAGAGCACCTCAAAGGCAAGCAAGTCATCAAAAACACAAAAAAATTTCCGCCTCGGATTTGGCACAAACCACTTTTAGTGCTTCCCAGCAATGGCCCCAGACCCGTCAACTCACCTGCAAAGAGGTAGAACAACACCCCCACAAGTGCTGAGTCTTTCTTCATTGGGCGTAAACCAGCCCTCTGCTTTGATGGAAATAGGAGTCTGGAGGAGGAGGATAGAGGAGCATGTTCTTCTGAACTTGTGAACCTGAGGAATGCAGACTGCGGCACCTTCAAATAAATTAGCAAACAAGTGAAGACAGTTCTGCTGATGGGCTTGTCTTTGTGATTATCTGATTAAAGTTTGAATTATATTAACTGTGCACAACAAAGAAAGACAGACACACAGGAATAAAAGTGAATAAGGATGAAAAAGAAAGTTATTGATTCGTTGTCTCATTTTCAGGGCTCGAAGTCGGAATCACGGTCCAGGAATAAGAATAAGGCTTCGTCATCATACTCTGCGAATTCAGCCCGGGTGAGGTCAGTGCCACCTGACAGAGTAGAAATTCCCTCATCTATGGTGCTGGCCACCTCCTCTTCATCCGGCACGCTCTCTCGTACTCTTATATCTGGTGGTATGAGGTGCTGATTCATCTTGATCATTGTTAACCTCTCCACATTTTTGGGCGAGAGGCGGCTCCGTTTGGGAGTTACAATCCCACCAGCCGCACTGAAAACCCGTTCAGAAGACACACTTGCGAGTGGGCAAGACAAGTAGTTTAAAGCCAGGTTGGTGAGCTGTGGCCACAATTCTTTTTTCCCATGCCAATACGCCAATGGGTCAGAATTAACATAGACCTCTGTGGAGTCATTCAGATAGTCCTTCACCATCGACTCAAGGTCCTCCTCCAAGGTTCCTCCACTTTGCGTAGCTCTTGCTGTGCCTCTGGCCTTTTGAGAACCAAACCCACGCAGAGCTAGCCAATCCTCTTCAGCCTCCAATGTTTCTGCTGCCTTTCGTGCAGATGATGCGGTTGCCGGTGTCTTTAACGGCTGAGAGGTCACTTGTGCCACAGCCACAGGTGCAGAAGTGGATTGTTTTGACTGGGGATGGCCTGCTGATGTACTGCCATTTCCTTCAATTTCCAGCCGTTCTGTTTCAAACTTCTTGGCTGACAAGGCTAGCCAACGTTTGTACTTTGTAACATCTTCATCAGCAAAAGGAAAGAATGCTCTGCCTGCCAGCGCCTTTTTGTAGCGTGGATCCAGAATAGTAGCACAAATGTAATGCTGTTCTGAGTGGATCTTTTGAAGACGTTCATCACCTTGTAGGAGCTCTAATAATGTCTCAGCCAGAAGCAAAGAGTCTTTCTTTTTGTCATCTTTTCGAAACACAGAACACACCTCCTTCAGTTGGTCCTCCAGCATGTACAACAATGGGATAGCTTTTCCCAAATTAGAGTCCTCCTTGCTGACTGCACGTGTGAAGACCTCAAAAGGACGAAGCATGCGTGTTAGGCTTTCAACTATGTTCCATTGCGGCCCACCCATCCTCAGCTCCTCTATACCCTCTTTCAAGAAAAATTGATCGAGTTGCGTATACTGCTCATACAGACGCTCAAGCATGTAGAAGGTTGAGTTCCAACGTGTTACCACCTCCTGGATGAGTGCTTTCACTGGCATTTGACTTTGATATAGCATGCTCCTCAGCTGCTTGCGGGCCTTAAAAGAATGCCTGAAATGCTTGCAAATTTTTCGGCAGTTGTCCAATACACTGTACGCTGCACTGCGTTTATTACCCAAGAATTTTTGGACAACCAGGTTTATACAGTGCGCCAAACACGGCACTCTGAAATAGTAACCGTCCCTCATGGCCTTAACTATATTGGAGCCATTGTCTGTGGAAACATAACCAACCTTGCGTTTTAGTGGGGACAGACAGTTAAGGACCTTTGTGTTAAAGACATCCAAAATGTTTTCTGCTGTGTGACGTTTCTCCAAACCAAACATGGCTAGTGTTGCATGTTTCCGAGCACCTTTAAAAACAATGTTAGTGTCAACACCTGAGTTTAGCTTTGCTTTAGCCCCTGAAAAAGAGACCCAGTGTGCAGTGATGCACATGTAATCAGCGCCTGCGCCACTGGTCCACATGTCTGTTGTCAGATGTATAGTGTGAACAGCACTCTTCTCCAAAGCTGCCCCAATCACCTTCAGAACATCTTCATGTAGTGCTGGAACCGCAACTCGGGCAAAATAGAACCGGCTAGGAACCTTCCATTTAGGGCAGAGCACTGTCACTAATTCTAGAAAACCAACCCCTTCTACAAAAGAAAAAGGGAGAAGGTCCAGAGCTAGCATTTTAGCCAGCTTAGTGTTATACAGACGGGTCATTGGGTGGTTGCGTTCATATTGCGCTTCTGTAAACAACATCTTTTTAATGTTGCCCTGGACCAATGATTTACGGGATGAGGATGATCTCTTCGACCCAGTTATGCTCGCTGATGAACTTTTCCGCATTGATGTCTCACTCTCTCCCACACTCTTAGTGTGGCTCCCATGGGGTGTGCTGCTGACATGGGAACTGGGTGTAAGTGAAGTGTTTGAATCGTCTTCTTCTACCTCCTCGTCATCAGCAGATGACAAATCAACGTTTTCATTACGTGCAATTCCGGCTTTCTTGACCGCCTCTAGGTGCGGAAACCATTCGACAGGGTGCCTTCTCTCAAGATGACCTCTCTGGCCTCCGGTACCATAGTTAGAACCAAGCTTACCACGACTATATCGAAGCTTACAAAGGCTACAAATGGCTACGTTTTCCTTTTTTGGGCAAACACTAAAGAAGTCCCAAACTGGAGACTTGAAATGTCTTCGGGGGCCGGAGGAGGCGGCGATACTGGTGGTGGTGGTCCTGCTGCTAATGACAGATGAAGTGGAGGATGTGGATTGCCGAACTTCAGTACGTTTTGCACTTTCACCACCACGAATTGAGGTCGAGGACGAGGTGGGTACCTTCTTGCGAGGAAGAAATATGGAAGCGGTAGGTTTTGGTGTACTACTTAACTCCAAATCTAATGATTCCATTTCCATTGCCTCCTCGCCGACATCATCATCACGCTCAGCAGCTTCTCGGGATAGGGTCAAAATGTCTCTTTGCTGCATGCCCGGTGGGGCTGCAGTGACCTTTGTGATGACTGCCTCGTCGTCATCGTGAGAGGCTTCATCACCAGCAGTATCTGTCACTTCTTGTTGAGCCTCATCACACTCCATAGGTTTGAGTTTTTGGACGACCTTCCTTTTACGCTTAGGTACCGGTGGCAGATCATGGTGTGCCTCTGCCTCACTGTCAGACCGCAGTTGTCGTGGTTCCCAAGACAGATCACTTGCACCAGAACGAGGTGGGCTTGAAGAAGATGTAGACACCCCCCTTGATCTTTTCCTTGCTAGGGATGTGGAAGACAATGAATGATCATCAGGAGGAGTGGCTTCCAATGATACCTCAGCTTCATTGTCGATTTCCAAATGTGCCCCTACTTCGGGAGGAACAACTATTGTGGGCACTTGTGAACGTCCATGCACCTTTGCTTGCGCATCTCCTTTTGCTGCCTCTCCTTCCACATGTACTTGGGCGTGTACTTGCACATGGTGTTGTTGTTGCGGCTGTGGTTGTTCAACACTTGTCAGATGAGTTACAACAACCTGTGTTGATTCAGGGACATTGCTGCTACTTTCTTGCGATGAGCCAACATCACTGGTCGATGGTGATTGGAGAAGTACACTGACTGCCTCTGAAGCACTCAAGGGCTTTGACTTAAGTTGGCGTGGTGGTGGAGGCACTGAACCCAATGGAGCAGGGGTGCTGCTCTCAGGTTGGTCCCCAGCAGATCCTGCTGCTGCAGGCGTACTTTTTTTTTTGCTCCCAAAAAAAGTGGTGGGTGGCACACCAGCCTCCTTGGTAACTTGCTTCTTCTGCTCCTTACTAGCAACTTTCTTGCTAGAGGAGCTACGGAGAACTTTCTTTGGGGCCATCTTCTTCAGAGCAGGTCAGACAGCAGGCCGCAGTTGCACGAATTGTAGAGTTGTCTGAGGCCAGACGTGACGTCGCGTGACGTTATGCTGCACACACACACCGCTGCAGGACTTCTTCCTGGCACTGGTGGTTCTCTTGAGTCTTGTGCACCTAAAAAAAATGGAAGACAGAGGAACATCAGTTCAGTTATAGAGCACAAAAAAATCGAAAAACACTGCAAAATCAGCACAATCCCAATCCATCCATGCCCTCCATAATGTTTAAATTCAAGACAACCCACAGAAAGACTAGGCCCATGCAAGACTCACTACCCCTGGGCATAAATAAAGGTTGAAAAGTAGGCAAAATGGTTGGAGGCCTAACAACAAAGCCTGCATTCAAAATGGCCACTTGCCTGCCAAGCACATGGCCAGTGCCTGTAGCTGCACTCAAAATGGCCACCAGCCACATGGCATGTCCCTCCCCATGAACACCCCCAAAAATCGAAAAACACTGCAAAATCAGCACAATCCCATTCCATCCATGATGTTTAAATTCAAGACAGCCCACAGAAAGACTAGGCCCCATGCACCACTCACTACCCCTGGTCAAGGCCCCAACAACAGGTCAAAAATCGAAAAACACAAAATTTTACAAAAAAAAAAAATCGAAAAACACAGAAAAATCAGCACAATCCCAATTCATCTATGGCCTCCATGATGTTTAAATTCAAGACAACCCACAGAAATACTAGGCCCATGCAAGACTCACTACCCCTGGCATAAATAAAGGTTGAAAAGTAGGCAAAATGGTTGGAGGCCTAACAACAAAGCCTGCATTCAAAATGGCCACTTGCCTGCCAGCACATGGCCAGTGCCTGTAGCTGCACTCAAAATGGCCACCAGCCACATGGCATGTCCCTCCCCATGAACACCCCCAAAAATCGAAAAACACTGCAAAATCAGCACAATCCCATTCCATCCATGATGTTTAAATTCAAGACAGCCCACAGAAAGACTAGGCCCCATGCACCACTCACTACCCCTGGTCAAGGCCCCAACAACAGGTCAAAAATCGAAAAACACAAAATTTTACAAAAAAAAAAAATCGAAAAACACAGAAAAATCAGCACAATCCCAATTCATCTATGGCCTCCATGATGTTTAAATTCAAGACAACCCACAGAAATACTAGGCCCATGCAAGACTCACTACCCCTGGCATAAATAAAGGTTGAAAAGTAGGCAAAATGGTTGGAGGCCTAACAACAAAGCCTGCATTCAAAATGGCCACTTGCCTGCCAGCACATGGCAAGTGCCTGTAGCTGCACTCAAAATGGCCACCAGCCACATGGCATGTCCCTCCCCATGAACACCCCCAAAAATCGAAAAACACTGCAAAATCAGCACAATCCCATTCCATCCATGATGTTTAAATTCAAGACAGCCCACAGAAAGACTAGGCCCCATGCACCACTCACTACCCCTGGTCAAGGCCCCAACAACAGGTCAAAAATCGAAAAACACAAAATTTTACAAAAAAAAAAAATCGAAAAACACAGAAAAATCAGCACAATCCCAATTCATCTATGGCCTCCATGATGTTTAAATTCAAGACAACCCACAGAAATACTAGGCCCATGCAAGACTCACTACCCCTGGCATAAATAAAGGTTGAAAAGTAGGCAAAATGGTTGGAGGCCTAACAACAAAGCCTGCATTCAAAATGGCCACTTGCCTGCCAGCACATGGCAAGTGCCTGTAGCTGCACTCAAAATGGCCACCAGCCACATGGCATGTCCCTCCCCATGAACACCCCCAAAAATCGAAAAACACTGCAAAATCAGCACAATCCCATTCCATCCATGATGTTTAAATTCAAGACAGCCCACAGAAAGACTAGGCCCCATGCACCACTCACTACCCCTGGTCAAGGCCCCAACAACAGGTCAAAAATCGAAAAACACAAAATTTTACACAAAAAAAAATCGAAAAACACAGAAAAATCAGCACAATCCCATTCCATCCATGGCCTCCATGATGTTTAAATTCAAGACAACCCACAGAAATACTAGGCCCATGCAAGACTCACTACCCCTGGCATAAATAAAGGTTGAAAAGTAGGCAAAATGGTTGGAGGCCTAACAACAAAGCCTGCATTCAAAATGGCCACTTGCCTGCCAGCACATGGCCAGTGCCTGTAGCTGCACTCAAAATGGCCACCAGCCACATGGCATGTCCCTCCCCATGAACACCCCCAAAAATCGAAAAACACTGCAAAATCAGCACAATCCCATTCCATCCATGATGTTTAAATTCAAGACAGCCCACAGAAAGACTAGGCCCCATGCACCACTCACTACCCCTGGTCAAGGCCCCAACAACAGGTCAAAAATCGAAAAACACAAAATTTTACAAAAAAAAAAAATCGAAAAACACAGAAAAATCAGCACAATCCCAATTCATCTATGGCCTCCATGATGTTTAAATTCAAGACAACCCACAGAAAGAATCAGTCCACCCACCACTGAGTACCCCTGGGAAAAGGCCCCAAAACAGCCCAAAAATCGAAAATCCCAAAATTTTAGTTGCAGCAACTGTAATGCCCCAAACAAACTTACTTGTAAAATTTCTAATCCAACAGTGATCCAAAGAAAGTCAAAAAGGCCTCAAATCCAAAGATCCAGCAGCATCCACAAAAGGTAATCCTTCCAGGTCCACATCCGAATGAAAAGTGACCAGGAGATGGACAAAGCACTGGGAGGAGCCTGCTGAACAGGAACAGGAAGTTGAAGACTATGGGGCACTTCCTTCCTCCCACCCCCCTGCCCCCTCCCCAAAATGGACTCCTCGCTAAAAAAGTGCAGGCAAATGTCAAACTAAGGAGTTATTCACATAAAAATCATCATTTCTAGAAGGTTTATGCTGCTTGCTGGTGGATTTCTTGTGCAGAATTGCAAATTTATATTTTCGCTCGCCGCATCTCAAATCTCGCAAATTGCGAAGTACCGCGAGACGTGATCTCGCCGTACTCGCGTTGACAAACTATCGCTGGCAAGCCGCGATGACGTAATCGCGCTCGCCAATTCCCGCGGGATCATACAGCAAGATCCAAAATGGCGCAGCACTCGCAAACTATCGAAAAAAACAACTCGGCAAACGATGATAAACGCCGCGCGCCGCAAAAATTGTATCACCAACGCCGCGCGCCGCCAAAAAAATCCGCTGCGTGCGAATTTGCGGATTTTGCGGGAAATCCGCAAATCTCGCGGATTGCGGATTTCCCGAAAATCCGCAAAATCCGCGAGCGGAACGGATTTTCCGCCCACGCTTAGTCTGGAGACACTTTCCTTTTCCCTTTTTCTATTCTGTGTCCCAGGTACTGTACCTCAGAGAGACAATACTGGAGCTTGTTGGGAGATACCTTGTGCCCATTCTCTGCCAAATGGTTCAACAAAGCAATGGTGTCAATTCTACAAGCATCTTCTGTTTCTGACGCAACAAGGAGGTCGTCTATGTACTGCACGAGAACAGAGTTCTGCGGCAATACCAGACTCTCAAGATTCCTTTTCAGCAACTGATTAAAGATCGATGGGCTCTCTGTATACCCCTGAGGGATACGACACCATGTTAACACGCGATCTTCCAGCTTAAACGCAAAAAGAAATTGGCTCTCCTCATGCAAGGGTATCGAGAAGAAAGCTTGACACAAATCGATCACAGTGAACCACTCAGCCTGGCATGGTATCTGGAACAATATCACTGAAGGATTCGGTACCACTGGACAACAAGGAACAACTATGTTGTTCACCTTTCTTAAATCCTGCACAATCCTGAACTTCCCGTTAGGCTTCTGTAAGCCCATGATCGGAGAGTTGCATGGACTGCCCATGACTTCCTTCAGAATTCCCTGTCTAATCATGGATTCGATCACAGGTTTTATTCCTGCAATGGTCTCCGGTGTCAATTTGTATTGGGGTGTTCTCGGAAACTCGGCATCCGGTCTCACTTGAATCTTAACTGGCTCTACTCCCCTGACTAAGCCGATTTCCTCTCCTGTAAAGTCCCACACCTCCTGCCTGACCGTCGCCCTCAAATCCCAAGGGAGTTCCTCCACCATTAACGCAGGATACAATTCTATGCACACATGCGTGTTTGCAACCTTAAAAGCAGCATCATCATCATTGGTTTGTAACTCCACTCCCCTAGGTGTACAGTAGATGGTGCAGTTTAGCTTACACAGAAGATCCCTTCCTAACAGACACACAGGGCTGGAATCGCACACCACGAACTGGTGTCTGTCCTTGAAGCTTCCTATTCTCACTGGGACTGGCTCAGTCAGTGGGTTCGTCATCCTTCTGTTTGCTACTCCTACGACTTGTATGGTCTGTCCGGAAAGTGGTAGGTTAGGGACTACTGCAGACCGTACAGTAGAACGGGTAGCACCAGTGTCCACCAGAAAGGTGGTGGGGTGTCCATCCACATCAGCCTCTACAAATGGTCCCCTATGGTCTACCTCCAGCACTGCCCCAAGGGTACAGTCCTCCTCTCCACCCACGCACCGTCCTGTCACTGGGTCAAAGTAATAGTACTCGTCCCCTTCAACTATGAAAGGCATCTGCTGGTAAACCTTGTTGCCCGACGCAACCTTCGGTGGCTGGGAAACCGGAGCCCTAGGAGCTGAAGTCCCCCCTTTGGCCACCTTGTACTTTGTTACTGCTACTTTTGGCACCGGAGGAGCCTGAGCCTCCTCCACCTCTTCCTCCTGTACTTGGTTCTCTGGGTTATGGGGACACTCGAGTCTCCAATGTACAACCTCGTGACACTGATGACACTTAGTCGTCTTTTTCAAAGTCGCCAGGTCTATCCTTGGCCTTGGACCGTCCTCACTGTCCCTTTTCTGACCACCCGATTTTCTTCCTAAGGTTCCATTCCCTGACTGACCCTGTCCTCCCGGCTGCATCTGGACTAGCATCAGTTTATCCTTGAGCTTCCTAGTCTTAGAGTCTATCTCATCACTGCAGTACCTTGCGTACCTCAGGATCTCGTCCAGAGGTTTGTTCTGCCAACAAATTAAATGTTGTATCATGAGACAGATATCGGGCCTCAATCCCAGAACAAACCTGGACACGAACTGCCCCATGTCCTTTGGATCCATCACATCCAATCCACTGTATTGCTTGAATATCTGCAATAAGCGCTCATAGTACTCATGGACTGTCTCCTTCGGTTCGTGTCTAGGTCGATCTATTTTCACCCAGTCAATGTCCTGTGGTGGTACCTTAGTTTTCAACCACGTGATCGCCTGTTCGTACTTTACCATCACGCTAGGTGAGGGTCCATTCGTGGCAGCAACTCGGTCTGGCTCCTCTGTGGGCCATTCAATATTGACTTTACATGCTATCCACAGGTCTCCTGGAACCACAATGTCAAACAACGTGTTCAGGTCAACCCACAGTACCTTTGAGATTTTTACGAACCTCTCTACCTGCTTGTACCATTCTACTGGACTCTCCCGCAACTTTGGAAATGTGTTCGTAAAGGCAGCCAAATCTCCCCTGCTCCAGGGTACATGCACATATCCTCAGTGAGCCACCTCCCTCAAGGGGTACGCCTCTACATTTGTCAACCCCCCTCCTGGAGATGTCTCAATAGTGCTCCGCCTAACACTCTTCTTCCTTGACCACCTTTCCTCCCATTTGTCTAGTTGGACCCATGTTCGGAGTCCCACAATCAGTTCTCTGATGTGGGTTTTTAACCCGATCACTCTTTTCTCTTCTAGATCTTGGTCCGAGTACTGCAGCCTATGGCCACCCTGCAATGCTTTTGTCCTTGTCAAATCCACCGAGTACTTGCTCGCTAATTCTGATAATTTCTCATGGGCTGCCCTAGCTCTGCGGGTAACATCTTTCGCTACGAACAACAGCTCATCTGGTTCATAAAGTTCTATTCTCTCTAGAGGCAGGGTACCTTCCACTATTTCCTCCACCTCTGTTTTAAGTCTCAGCACATCTATTCTCCTTGCTTTTATCGCTGCCCTCAATGTACCTTGACTAGAGGATTCACTCGAGTCTCTCCCTTTACAGTCCTGACTCACTCGTCTGTCTTCTTCTGGTGTGTTATGGGGAACCCTTTCTCTTTCCCATCTTTCACGATCCCACTCTTGTCTTCTGTCTGCAGATATCGGTGGGGACTCCTCCCTATTCTCCTCACTCCTGCAACCCCATTCGCGCCTGTCCCCATTAGTCGTGCAGTGAGACATCCCCCTATTCTCCTGGCTTCCATGCCCACAATCTTCCCTTGACCTGCCACTCGGGGTATCCACAACCGTCTCCCAGGTTCTCAAATCTGGCCTTAATTCCCGAATTGACCTTGGCCGTGGTCCTCTAAGGTCCATCGGTCCTCTCCAACCCCCCTGCTCTCCAGATGAGTCTGCTGACGCTGCCAGAGGGGTGCTCCTTTCTATGGGCCGTGGCAATTGGTTCCACCCGTCTGCCACATTACTCCTTCCTTCATTGTTACTTCTCTCCCTGTCTCCTTGTGGCAGACCCTCGCTTTGTGTCTGTTCTGGATTGTACACTGATACTATGGGACCTATGGTGACAGGTACCGTAAGCGCGTCTGGCAGTCTCTGAGAACTGACTCCCTCTTCACTGCGTACCTTCTGCACCATAAACCTGCCCACTACTCTCGTTTCTGGGGAATTGTGAGGTGCCCTCTCTCCTTCCACCGAGCCAGACCTGTCCACTACTGGGCCCAAGTCGCTCTCCATTAAGACATCGCTGTCTCCTACCGATGTGTCCCTTCCCATTGCTGATGCTGGTCCCCCTTCTATCTCAGGATTATACGGAGGTGGCCTCTCCAAAAACAGTCTCTCTATCAGGCTGTCGTCTGTCTCACTGTCATCATCCTCTGTGCTCTTCCTCTGCGCATCTCCTGCATTGACCAACAACGGGTATAGCCTATCCCCTTCGATGGTCTGCACTCTCCACCTCTTGGCCAGTGCATTCCACCTCGCATCCTGAACCGCCCTAACTGATCTCTTCACTCTTTCCTGTCTCCTATCTCTGTTCCTTTCATAGGCTGCCCTGATCCATGCATTCAATGCTTCAAACTGTGTTGGTCTAGGCAAAGGCCGCAAAGAGGCCATAGTCGCTTTTAGCTGGTACAACACCTCCAATCTAAACGTTCCATATCTAGGAAAAGTCAACTCTTCACTTCCGTCTGTCATCTTACACCAGTTCTCAAGCCACAATATGGTATGCAACCCAACGTTCGTGGCCATATAATGAGCTGGCGTATCCTCGGGTGGAGCCTCTTCCCCACCCTGAGGTTCTAACTTCTTTTCTCCTTTAAAACAAATTCACAGCACTTTTAGACATTTCATGATGAAAACCACAACGTTTCTTTGTTTACTTCGTTCTTTTACTTCCCGATGACATTCCACCAATCCCAGCGCGGCTTTTTCTCTAACCGCCCTGTCCCAGCGCGGCTCCTTCTGACGTCACTCGCTTCCCGCTAACCGCCCAATCTCAGCGCGGCTCCACACTAACCGTCCTATCCCAGCGCGGCTCCTTCTGACGTCACTCGCCTCCGCTCTGCAGCAGTTCCCCTCCTCTCTCCGCTTGTCTCCCGGTCATGCATGCGTCCCAATCATACACTTGAAATGATCACTTCCGACCAAGCAACCACTTCCTTGACTGTACGTCCACAGTCTGACTGTAATTGTCACCAAACTGGCAAAAGTCTGTCCCCGAAACGACCGGACAATCGCCTCAACTGATAGGTTACAACCACAGGGCAACTTCCGACCAGCGTCCGTTACCCACACACTCACACATTCGTTCCCCCTATCTCGGTCCTGCGGGCGATCAATGGTACCTCATGACCCCCTTACAATGGTCGACAATTACTGTAGGTGTTCGATACACCCGAACCACTTAAACTCTCCTTGAGTATAAGATTTTCACCGGTTGCGCGCGCTCACAACCTGAACTCCTTTCACACTACAGACACTCATGTCCGCATGACAATACACTTCAACAATACAATACACACCGCAATCTAACACGCATGACCCTTTCCATACTCACTCTCTTACGACCTGCTGCTTTCCGCCGCACCGTCACTTTCCGTCATTTTCCATGGAACGCCATCCTCCGTCCGCGGTCCTCTGGACGCTCATCTCCAGATCTCTATGGGCCTTGGGGAAATCTTAACCTGCTCTAGATTACCCTCACTCCAGAAGATAAACCATCCTACTCTGCTACCAACTGGAAAGGCGGGATTTTTCCTCTAGAACCAAAATATCATTATCTAGAATCCCGTCACAGGTCGACTAGACCTTTTTACCTGTCATAGAGTGTAGAAGGCAATCTATCTAAACAAGTAGTCAATACATTTCAATGCACTCCCATAGTTTCCCCAAAGAACCACTGACTAAGGACTAAGTTCAAAAATGTATTACAAAGCCAAAAACAATTGGATATACAAACACCTCAGCAAAAGATTCAGTAGATAGACAGGCACTAATACAAACATAATCCTACGGAAAAGTCTCAGTCGGCTTAGAAACAATACAAGAATCAGTTCCAAAATCATCAGGCTAACAAGAATTGCTATGACCTGTATTTTAGTAGGCATTGGAAAAAGGAATAAATCCAGGTTAATCTGTCCCTACACTATTCTAAGTGACATCCCTACTCAACAAGGTTCCCTCCTAACAAAAGGTGTCAGCAGTGGTGACTTCCAAAGAAGTACACTCACTTTCTTCAGACTTGGTCTAAAACCCGCTCCCTCATAGCAACTCTCTGCCTGATCAACCGCTTCCCTTCGCCCTCTCGCTCATCTGCTCTGACTTCTCCCCGGGGTGCTGTCCCTAATACAAAACCCCACAATACGGATGACACGCCCTAAGGTACGCCCCTGTCGAAGGTGTTGGGTTGTAGAAAGTTTCCATCATGGCACCGCTCCATCTTTGTCCGTTGAGACGTCCTTGGGTCCCAGACTCTTCTTCTCTTCAAGATGCTTCCCTACATTCCCCAGTCACTCCTCCATGTCTGGGTCTACCATTCTAACACTCATACACAATGGGCCCTTCTTCTACAATCTATACTTGTCCGGCACCTCCAAAGGAACACATGTGACTCGGCTCAACATTTCATAATGTTGCCATTTAACGTTAACTAAAAGCAGCTTTCTTAAAAACATTTCTATGGTTTATTGTCAAGCAAAGCATTTTCAATCCGGCCTACTCGCTTTTCATGAACTAGGCCTCTGCACGTTTATGTGAATCACATTCTAACATGAGCCATAGTTTTCCGCTCTTTAGGCCTCCATCCTTAAAGCGAAATACATTCTCTAGCTTGAAACAATTCTATCACGTTAAAAGGGAATACAAATGAATTTTAATACAGCAACTAATATAATATCAATCTACAGAGCATCTCTTAATTAGTGGAATCCTTCACTGCAAACGACTGCAAACGACATTTCTAGATTAATATGACCTAAGGCTTTTCAAAACTCTTTGCGTTACTCTAAACATTTTCTAACACATTAATTCTTAACCTACGTTACATTTAAACATGATTAATAAGTCCTCTATATATGTGGGTGCTGACTACTGGTGAATATGATGCACCCCTACAAACCTTTCTTTGGCTTAGCGCTCTCTCACAGCCAAATGTGTTGATTGAGATTGGATGTGGAAAAAACATTCCCCATGTCACTATAGTATGAACTTGCTTTGGGTGATGCATGCCTTTAAACAGAATCTCGCAGTGGAATTCCACATGACGCATTGACACGCCACAAAATACGAAACTGGCACATGCGATTACAGTCACCAATATGATCTGTTTTTTTACATTTCAGGTTGGACCTAGAAAAGAAAAGAAACAACAAAGTAGAGGATAAGTATAAACCTGTGTTTGGTGCAGGCAGGTACCAGCACATTAGTATAACGTTTTGAAAGTGTCTTGAACTTTACACACCAGGGAGGTGAGACTGATCACCCTGATGAAAGCCCAGGACCATTTAGGGCCAAAGAGTAGGGCTGAAACATGTTGGTTTTAGAGTCATTGGACCATAATATCCTCCATACCCTTCATGTCTCTTTTTCATATCCCCAACAACTCTG